>NW_021299943.1:10450-23883 GCF_002162155.2 Triticum dicoccoides
CCACGTGGTAGTCTTATAATAAAACACTACCGAGTTCAGGAGGGGAACCATCATCGAGGATATCAAAATCCTTGCATAAGGTATACTCTTAAGAAGGAACTTCTTCTCCTTGAACAAATCAATCAGTGGCTTGGTGTGCTAGGGATACATATAGATTGAAGGTTGCAAGTCTTCAAACCACATAATTCTTCGCACGTGTGCATGACTGACTTGCGATGATTCCAGAGGAAGCAACATTGACTTTCTCGAGTCCACGGCGGCAACTTGCATCATATGCACATGAATTAAAGGAAGTCACTACCTTCATCCAAACATATGCTTCATGAGCTAGCATGAACAAATGCTTTCAAAAGTTTCCAACACTAGCTTAATGTTCAACAAAATTATGGAGGAGATAAAGATGTTGTCAATGGGCTCAACAACAATTCATCTAGGTTTCCTTTTAAAAGGAATTCCATAGTTAAGTGAACAAGTGATAGCATTGGTCAGACCCAAAAGATATAATGCTGTATGCTCGAGGGATCAACCACGAATAAGACAACATTACGAGCATCGTTGGTACTGATTTGATTTGACGATAGCCCACACTCAAATCAAAGGATTGATAAGACAATAGGTCCAGCAACTGATCACAAGGACCAATCGATGAAGATATCATCTTTCTTCAACACACACTACACAAGAATATCCCTTTGGAATGAACTAAGTCAGACAAGCTTTTATCTTCCAACTCTCCAAGTTGTTGTCTAGCTTAACCAACTAGCTCAGGGATATCTAACACCGATTCTTGGAAAGAAGGTGATGGGGTTATGTACCTAGGGTAGGGTCACGGACCTGATCCAAGTAACTTACCCCAGGACATCCTTAGAAGAGGTCACCTTCCAGTCGACCAACGAGGATTCACTCGACTGGCCTGAAGGACTCGACCACAAAGACTCACTCGACCACCAGGAGGTCAAGAGGCACTCTGCACTGCAACGGCCTGTAATCAAGTAGTCTTTATGATAGTAAAGGCACTTTATGTGGGGCGTTGCCAGTAACGCCCCAGAATTAACTCATCTTAAACCCTCTCCTACGTGGGCTGGCTGGGGTCCTGGCGCACTCTATATAAGCCACCCCCCTCCACAGGCAGAGGGGTTCGGCACCTTGTAATCCATACATTCATAATCCACTCGACCGCCTCCGGGCTCCGAGACGTAGGGCTGTTACTTCTTCCGAGAAGGGCCTGAACTCGTACATCCTTTGTGCTTACAACCTCTCCATAGCTAGGACCTTGCCTCTCCATACCTACCCCCCACTCTACTGTCAGGCTTAGAACCACGACAGTTGGCGCCCACCGTGGGGCCGGTGTTTTAGCGATTTTGTGGAGAAGTTGCGATTCTTCCGAGTACTTTCATCATGGTGTCTGCTGGAGTTTTGGTCGAGGGTCAAGAGATCCGTCTCGGCACTCTCACCTTCATCGCCGACGACTCCGCATGGCTCCAGGAGGCTCCACTCGACGTAGATGCGCTCCCCGTCCGCGGTGCGACGCATTTTCACGCATGTGTCCGCGGCGTTCTGCTGCGGCAACCGTCGACCCAGTATCGGTCAGCTCCTCCATCGTCCACCCTCCCGGTCTCCCGCCAGCGCAAGCGCTCAGGCCGGTCGAGGCTTCAGCGATGGGTGAGTCACGCGGTGGCTCGCCAATCGGCCACTACCCAAGTTGCGGCAATCGAGCCCAACGAATCTCTCTACGGCTTGTTCGATCAGTCGACTGGCTCCGTAGAGACTGCATCCGAGTGCGGAAGCAGTGATCCAGCGGCGGAAATCTTGATGGTCGACGGGCCCCACAGCCCTCCTGGCTTCGCCCGTGGTGGTGGAGCAGGTGACGGCGGCGATCCTGCACGAGGCTACGAAGAGTATCAGCCCGAGCCACTCGACTCTCTGCAAAGAGAAGAGCTTCGCCGCAGGAACGAAGATCCCCTGCGTATTCCCATCGCAGGAGAAACCCCCGAGGCTCGTGCCTTAGAGGAGGCGCGTCTCGCCAATTTGGCCGAGCGCACTCGACTGGAGAACCTTCAGCGAGCACTCGACGAGCGCGCGGCAACGAGTTCCCGACACCAGTCGACGTCAACTCTTCCCGCCGACTCAGGTATATCGAACCCCAATTCAGAATTTAGCAGCTGCGACCCGTATAGCAGAGTCCATTCAGCCTTCGCAGTCGGAAGCTGGCAGAGGTTTGCTGCAGATCAGGGATCTGCTCCGAGCAGCAGGAGATCAGAATTCAGCCGTGTCTCAGTCGCGCAACAGAATTCACAGTCGATCCGTCACTGTGAATACGGTTCAGTCGGCTCACAGCCCCAGATCGCCTCCGCGGCGCGAAGGGCGTGAGAATCGGCGAGATCAATATGGCTACAGACTCGACCGAGATGATAGGCGTCGAGTGCCCTATTCCCCTCCGAGGGGTGGGTCTTACGCTCCTCGGCAGCCAGATGATAGGCGTCAGTACAGTACAGGGCGTAGGGTTCCAGTTGACCCCAGAGAGCCAGGCTTCGACGCGCGATCCGTTATCGTGCAAGGGTTGGTCGACCGGAACAGAGCCCATCGAGGTGCACTCGACAGAGATGTACCCGCGAGCAGTCGAGTACATGTTTCTGGTCCTGAATGTTTCAGCAGAGCTATCAGAGCCGCAGTTATCCCCCCCAATTTCAGGTTGGCAACAGGAGTCAGCAAGTTCACTGGTGAGTCTAAGCCTGAAACTTGGCTTGAAGACTACCGAGTGGCAGTTCAGATCGGTGGTGGGAACGACGAGGTGGCCATGAAGCATTTGCCCCTCATGTTGGAAGGTTCTGCCAGGGCATGGTTGACTCAATTACCTCCTAGCAGCATTCACACTTGGGAAGATCTGTCCCGAGTGTTCGTCAGAACGTTTGAAGGGACTTTTAAGCGACCAGCGGGATTGACAGAGTTGCAAGTCTGCGTGCAGAAAACTAATGAGACTCTCAGAGAGTATATTCAGAGGTGGATCACTTTGCACCACACTGTGGAAAATGTCTCTGATCATCAGGCAGTATGCGCCTTCAAAGACGGCGTGAAGAACAGAGAACTGAGTTTGAAATTTGGTCGAACCGGTGACATGACCTTGAGTCGGATGATGGAGATTGCTACCAAGTACGCCAACGGTGAAGAAGAAGACCGACTCCGAAGCGGCAAGCACAAGCCGAGTCAGTCGGAAAAAGGAAACACCAGTCGGAAACAGAAGCGGAAGGCTGAACCGGCAGCTCCTGGAGAGGCTCTGGCCGTGACTCAAGGAAAGTTTAAGGGAAAACCAAAAGGATCCTGGAACCCTAAGAAGGTAAAGGATAAAGAAGGGAACGACGTGATGGATATGCCGTGTCACATTCACACTAAGAAAGATGAAGAGGGGAATATCATTTACCCAAAGCACACCACTCGCCAATGTCGACTCCTGATCCAGCAGTTTCAGGGAAAACAGTCTAAGGACAAGGAGAAGGAGTCGGACAAGGCCGAAGACAAAGAGGACAGTGAGGGAGGATATCCGCATATCAACTCCACTCTGATGATCTTTGCAGATGTGGAAAGCAGAAGTCGACTGAAAGTGATTAACCGAGAGGTGAACATGGTTGCCCCAGCAAAGGCAAATTATCTGAAGTGGTCTCAAACACCCATCACATTCGACCAATCTGATCACCCGACTCATATTGCCACCCCCGGGAGGCAAGCTTTGGTGGTCGATCCAGTTGTCGAAGGCACTCGACTGACAAAGGTGCTGATGGATGGTGGAAGTGGGCTGAACTTATTGTATGCAGACACATTGAAAGGTATGGGCATTCCGATGTCCCGACTGAACACTAGTAACATGAGCTTCCATGGAGTTATACCAGGGAAGAAGGCCGAGTCACTCGGCCAAATAGCTTTGGACGCAGTGTTTGGTGATTCGAAGCATTTTCGCAAAGAAAAGTTGACATTTGAGGTCGTGGATTTTCAAAGTGCATATCATGCCATTTTGGGGAGGCCGGCCTATGCACGGTTCATGGCTCGACCATGTTACGTGTACCTCAAATTGAAGATGCCCGGTCCCAAAGGTGTGATCACTGTCACCGGTGATAGGAAAAAGGCAGAGGAGTGCTTTCAGAAGGGCTCCAAGATTGCCGATTCCCAAGTGACAGCGGTCGAGTTCGAAGAGTACAAGCAAAACGCAGATCCGA
Organism: Triticum dicoccoides; assembly: GCF_002162155.2. Classification (NCBI taxonomy): domain Eukaryota; kingdom Viridiplantae; phylum Streptophyta; class Magnoliopsida; order Poales; family Poaceae; genus Triticum; species Triticum dicoccoides. The sequence goes on from NW_021299943.1 coordinate 14,659, forward strand.
GTGACTTGCTGCGATCCAAGAAGCCCGCCACAGAGTCTGCATTCCAGTCGTCCGGTGAGACGAAGCCTGTTCACATTCACCCGACCGATCCTGAAGCAGCTCCGACCCGCATCTCCACAACACTCGACCCAAAATAGGAAGAAGCGCTCATCCAGTTCCTCCGTGAGAACTGGGACATTTTTGCATGGAAGCCCGCTGACATGCCAGGTGTTCCCAGGGGACTGGCTGAGCATCGCCTAAGAGTCGACTCGTCTGCAAAACCAGTCAAAGAGCATCTTCGGCGGTCCGCCGTCCAGAAGAGAAAGGCCATCGGTGAAGAAGTGGCTCGACTGTTGGCGGCAGGATTTATCCGAGAGATATACCACTCCGAGTGGCTCGCTAATGTCGTCATGGTTCCTAAGAAGGACAAGTCGCTCCGAATGTGCATTGATTTCAAGCACATCAACCGGGCCTGCCCGAAAGATCACTTTCCTCTCCCTCGCATAGATCAAATTGTTGACTCGACCGCGGGATGCGAGAGGTTGTCTTTTTTAGATGCCTACTCCGGGTACCACCAGATCCGTCTGTACGGGCCCGATGAGGTAAAAACAGCTTTCATCACTCCATTCGGGTGCTTCTGCTATATCACCATGCCATTCGGCCTCAAGAATGCCGGAGCCACATTTATGCGAATGATTCAGAAGTGTCTACTCACCCAAGTCAGTCGGAATGTGGAAGCTTATATGGATGATATTGTTGTCAAGTCACGAAAAGGTTCCGACCTGCTCGCTGACCTCGCCGAAACATTTGCCAACCTCAGAAGGTATGATATCAAGCTCAATCCATCAAAGTGCACATTTGGAGTTCCTGGTGGCAAGTTACTCGGTTTTCTCGTTTCCGAACGGGGAATCGACGCTAACCCAGAGAAGATTGGCACTATCCTCCGAATGAAACGCCCTGTGCGAGTGCACGATGTCCAGAAGCTTACTGGATGCTTGGCCGCATTAAGTCGATTCATCTCACGACTCGGTGAAAAGGCACTGCCTCTTTACCGACTGATGAAGAAGGCTGACAAGTTCGAGTGGACTCCAGAAGCTGATGCAGCGTTTGCCGAGCTAAAAGCTCTGCTCTCCACCCAGCCGGTGCTTGCTGCTCCAATCAGCAAAGAGCCTCTGTTGCTCTACATCGCAGCCACAGGACAAGTCGTCAGTACTGTGCTAACGGTCGAGCGGGAAGAAGAAGGAAAAACTCTCAAAGTTCAGCGCCCAGTGTATTATTTGTCTGAAGTCTTGACTCCATCCAAGCAGAGATATCCTCATTATCAGAAGCTTGTGTATGGAATATACATGAACACAAAGAAGGTTGCTCATTATTTCTCTGACCATTCCATCACAGTCGTCAGCGATGCTCCACTATCGGAGATTTTGCACAACAGAGACGCAACTGGTCGAGTGGCCAAATGGGCGATTGAACTTCTTCCCCTTGATATCAAGTTTGAGGCAAAGAAAGCCATTAAGTCCCAGGCGATAGCAGATTTCCTCGCCGAGTGGATTGAACAACAGCAGTCGACTGAAGTTCACTCGGAGCATTGGACCATGTTTTTCGATGGCTCTAAGATGTTGAATGGTTCCGGTGCTGGGGTCGTCCTGGTTTCCCCCAGAGGAGATAAGCTTAGATATGTGCTCCAGATTCACTTTGACTCCTCCAACAATGAGGCAGAATATGAGGCCCTCCTATATGGGTTGCGCATGGCCATTTCACTCGGCGTCCGTCGCCTAATGGTCTATGGCGACTCGGATCTAGTGGTCAATCAGGTGATGAAAGAGTGGGACGTGAGAAGCCCAGCCATGACTGGATACTGCAGTGCAGTGAGGAAGCTGGAGAAGAAGTTCGAGGGGTTGGAGCTCCATCATATACCCCGACTGAAAAATCAAGCAGCTGATGATCTAGCAAAGATAGGTTCCAAGAGAGAAGCCATTCCGAGTGGTGTGTTCTTGGAGCATATACACACTCCGTCAGTCAAAGAAGATCCTTTCACCGAAGAAACTCCGCAGCCCAAGAGCGCCACAGATCCGACTGAAGTTGAAGTCCCAGCAGTGGCCGACTTGATCATGGAGGTTTTGGTGGTCATTCCCGACTGGACGATTCCGTATGTCGCATATATCTTGAGGAAAGAGCTTCCGGTGGATGAGGAAGAAGCTCGACAGATCGTCCGTCGATCTAAAGCCTTTACCGTAATCAAAGGACAATTATACAGAGAAAGCGCGACGGGAGTTGGTCAGAAGTGCATAACACCAGAAGAAGGTCGACTCATCCTCAATGATATTCACTCGGGGACCTGTGGTCATCATGCGTCCTCTCGGACCATCGTGGCCAAAGCATACCGAGCCGGATTTTACTGGCCCAAGGCGAATGAGATGGCAAAGGAGATAGTGGATAAGTGCGAGGGATGTCAGTTCTACTCGAATATGTCACACAAGCCTGCGTCAGCTTTGAAGACCATCCCACTCGTCTGGCCTTTTGCAGTTTGGGGGCTGGACATGATCGGTCCTTTGAGAACGGGACGAAGTGGCTTCACGCATGTACTGGTGGCAGTCGACAAGTTCACCAAGTGGATCGAGGCTAAACCAATCAAGAGCCTTGACACCGGTACTGCTGTTAGCTTCATCAGGGAACTAATATTCAGATATGGAGTCCCGCACAGCATCATAACGGATAATGGGTCGAACTTTGACTCAGAGGAATTCAGAGCTTTCTGCAACTCCCAGGGCACACGAGTCGACTACGCATCAGTCGCCCATCCGCAGTCGAATGGACAAGCAGAGCGAGCTAATGGACTGATTCTCAAGGGACTGAAGCCTCGACTGATGCGTGATCTCAAACACGCGGCTGGAGCTTGGGTCGACGAACTTCCATCTGTACTCTGGGGACTGCGGACCACGCCTAATCGGTCGACCGGAAGAACTCCATTCTTCTTGGTCTATGGAGCTGAGGCAGTCTTGCCGAGTGATCTTCTCCACAATGCTCCTCGAGTTGAAATCTACAGCGAAGCAGAAGCTGAGCAAGCGCGGCAGGACGCAGTCGACCTTTTAGAGGAAGAAAGGGAGATGGCTCTGATCCGGTCGACCATCTACCAACAAGATCTGCGGCGTTTCCACGCCCGAAATGTGAGAGGTCGAGCCTTCCAGGAAGGGGATTTGGTTCTCCGAGTAGATCAGCACAAACCACACAAGCTTGCTCCTTCTTGGGAAGGCCCCTTCATCGTCACCAAGGTTCTCCACAACGGGGCGTATCGTCTTTACAACGTCGAGCATAATATCGACGAGCCCCGAGCTTGGAACGCGGAGCTACTCCGCCCGTTTTACACTTAAGCTTTATCACTCGGATGAGTTGCAATAAAGTACTTCTGTAGTTCATGGACCCCAAAATAATAAGTGTCATAGTTCCTCCATAATATCTGTCACTTTTTATTTTTTGTCCAATGAAATTCCCCTCAGTGGGTGACTTAGCTGCGAATCCGTTTCGCCTAAGTTTGTAAAAATCCTACCGAGTGAAGAGCAACCCTCTCACTCGGGGGCTTAGCTGCGAATCCGTTTCGCCTAAGGTATCAAATTCCTACCGAGTGGTGAACCAGACTCCCACTCGGAGGCTTAGCTGCGAATCCGTTTCGCCTAAGTTATCAAAATCCTACCGAGTGAAGAGCAACCCTCTCACTCGGGGGCTTAGCTGCAGTCCAAGCACTCGCCTAAGTTGTGAAATCCTACCGAGTGGTAAGCCAGCCTTCCACTCGGAGGCTTAGCTGCAGCCTCGTGCTCGCCTAAGTTATAAAAATCCTACCGAGTGAAGAGCAACCCTCTCACTCGGAGGCTTAGCTGCAGTCAAGCACTCGCCTAAGTTGTAAAAATCCTACCGAGTGGTAAGCCAGCCTTCCACTCGGAGGCTTAGCTGCAGTCCAAGCACTCGCCTAAGTTGTAAAAATCCTACCGAGTGGTAAGCCAGCCTTCCACTCGGAGGCTTAGCTGCAGCCTCGTGCTCGCCTAAGTTATAAAAATCCTACCGAGTGGTAAGCCAGCCTTCCACTCGGAGGCTTAGCTGCAGCCTCGTGCTCGCCTAAGTTATAAAAATCCTACCGAGTGAAGAGCAACCCTCTCACTCGGAGGCTTAGCTGCAGTCCAAGCACTCGCCTAAGTTGTAAAAATCCTACCGAGTGGTAAGCCAGCCTTCCACTCGGAGGCTTAGCTGCAGCCTCGTGCTCGCCTAAGTTATAAAAATCCTACCGAGTGAAGAGCAACCCTCTCACTCGGAGGCTTAGCTGCAGTCCAAGCACTCGCCTAAGTTGTGAAAATCCTACCGAGTGAAGAGCAATCCTCTCACTCGGGGGCTTAGCTGCGGCCCTGTGCTCGCCTAAGTTACAAAAATCCTACCGAGTGAAGAGCAACCCTCTCACTCGGGGGCTTAGCTGCAGCCCAGTGCTCGTCTAAGTGGACTAAAGAATAAGTCGATTGCAGCACAGGCACCTTGCTTTGAACCAGCAAAAGACATTCCGAGCCGAAGGCAATCGTATTCAAGCGCCAAATTCAAGTTTGAATTGATATCTAAAGGAACCGAAAGTGCTCAGGCGTCAAGCCTGTTAAGGTTTGTCGGTTACAATTCCACTCGGCATACCGAGGCAAATTTAAAGCGTCGAGCCAGAAGAAGTTTTTTACTCCTCCTGTGGAGGGCTGGAAGGTGCAACAAATTCATCAAGGTCAATCCCGTCGGCGATCCGAGTGGCAGCTGCAAGGAAAGTTTCCATAAAGGATCTGAAGTCGTGCTTCTTGGTATTGGCCACCCGAAGGGCCGCCAGCTTCTCTTCTCGCGCATCTTTGCAGTGGACTCGGGCCAGACACAGAGCGACATCTGCACCACACCGAGCCGAGGACTTCTTCCACTCCTGCACTCGACCAGGGATCGTGTTCAAGCGGGCCATCAGCGACTCAAGGTCATTCTGAAGTGTCTCCTCAGGCCAGAGCGTCGAGTCGATGCGAGACGTGGCGGCCTTCAGCCTTGCGAGATAGTCCACGACAGCTGCAACACGAGACTCCAGTCGGAAAACATCCATGGCAACTTCGTCGTTCACCGGAGAATTGACGGGGTCAAGGTTTGGCTCCAGTCGGCTAGTTTCTTCTTCAAAGTTTTGACAAAATTCTGCAAGGGTGATCGCTAAGTCAAGGGGATAGTCGAATGGAAAAAGCCACAATTGGAAATATTTGCCAAACATGGAGGTTTACCTTCAAGCATAAGAAACAGCTTCTTGGTAAGGCCACTCAGGAAGGCCTCCAGTTTAGTTTTCTTCTCAGTCAATTTGCTGACTCGGTCGGTCAGGGCAGCTTTGTCAGTTTTTAGTCGACTGACCTCCTTGTTGGCAATCCCAAGAGCAGCTTTCAGATTGGTATTGTCTTGTTCGAGCTTGGTGACTGAAGCTAACTTCTCCTCAGCAAGCTTGATCTTCTCAGCTAGCTCAAGGTCTTTCTTCTGCTGGGCCTCCCTTACCTTGCCTGCAAGTTACAGCAAGATCAGGTGCTGAAACAAGCAAGAGGAAAAGCAGTCGTCAGGGTCTCACCAAACATACCTTCGGTCTCCTCCTTTGCCTTTGTCAGCTTCTCCTGAACCAGCTTCAAGCTCAGCTCGACTTGAGTATGTTTTTGTTCCAGCTCTGAGTAGCGAGCCACAAGATCACAAGAGTTCTGCGAAGAACCAATCGACTAAATGTCAAATATAAATCACTTCCGAGTGAAAAAGGGATAAGCACACGTTTCTAAGACTACAGCCAAATACAAGCATTCGACCGTAGTCTCGGGGACTACACCCAGTGGGTGCACTCAGCGTGCCCCCACTAATCCTGTTGAAGACAAAGTCGACCAGTCGACCTCAAAAAAAAAAAGTGTGCGAGATGCATTCTCTAAGACTGTGATCAACTGCAAGCAGTCGACCACAGTCTCGGGGACTACACCCAGTGGGTGCACTCAGCGTGCCCCCACCGGTTTGTGAAGTCCAGTCGACCAGTCGACTGACAGAAAGATTGACATTATAAAGCCTAAGGCCGAGGGGACTACGCCCAGTGGGTGCCGAGGGGACTACACCCAGTGGGTGCACTCAGCGTGCCCCCACCGGTTTGTGAAGTCCAGTCGACCAGTCGACTGACAGAAAGATTGACATTATAAAGCCTAAGGCCGACTGCCAGCAGTCGACCTTAGCCTTGGGGACTACACCCAGTGGGTGCACTCAGCGTGCCCCCACCGGTTTGTGAAGTCCAGTCGACCAGTCGACTGACAGAAAGATTGACATCATAAAGCCTAAGGCCGACTGCCAGCAGTCGACCTTAGCCTTGGGGACTACACCCAGCGGGTGCACTCAGCGTGCCCCCGCTAACACGGAGTTTATTCGACACACCCAGTGGGTGACTAATATAAATTCCGGAAAAGAATAGTTTTTGGTAGCATATCCAACAGAACAAACAGCGGTCGACTGACCTGGACATTGCTTTGGAGGGCAGAACTGGCGTCATAAGCTGCCTGGCTCGCGTCCCGGATGGTCTTCAGCTGCTCCATCATGAGTCCCGCCTGGCGTATTGCCTCCTTCGCTGCGCCAGCTTGATCCTCTGGGACGTGGTGCGTCGTAAAGAGGGAGGGCTGCTGAGCACTCGTCAGTGGATTTGCGAAGGACACCGTGTGTCGAGTGGTGTTCCCTTCCTCCACAGTCAGAATCTCAGGCGCCGTCACATCCTGAGGTACCTTACTGGCGGACGCTTTCCGACTCCTCCTGCGTGCCAGTGTTTCTTCCTCCTCGTCGTCGTCTGGGAGATTGATAACAGTGTTGGGTGGAGCTGCGGAGAAGGATCAGGATCAGAGATCGCGAGTCAGTCGACTACGGACGATGTTAAGAATACAGTACCTGGGTTCGAAGTTGCTGCATCCTCCATCTCGTGGTCGTCAGCCCGGGCCGAGGTCTCAGAAGTAGCAGCACTGCAACTCCAAAAGATCAGTTGACTAACTTCAGCGTCGACCAGAGATAAAGTTCTCACAGAATAAGAAAATATGAACAGCACAATTACCCTGATATGGTGGGGATGGACACCTTCATCTTCGGCAGGAGTTTGATCGGCTTCGACGAGGTCGCCCTGGGCTGCTTCGGCGCCTTTTCAGTCGGCGCTGGAGAGGTGGTCCTAGGGCGCTTGGTCGACTGCGTCGCAACCCCCTTGCCACGTTCAGTCGAAGGGTCGTGGACGAGCTTCGACCGCCTTTTCGAGCGCGGTGGCACGACCTCCTCCTCCTCCTCCTCCTCGTCCTCCGCGTCGTCTTCATCACCGACATCATCATCATCGTCGTCATCGTCCTCTGCGACATCCGAGTCCCATTCCTCCTCTTCCTGGCTCTCGCCTCCGCTCGCCTCGCCCTCCTCAGTCGAAGCTTGCGCCCCATTGGGCATCGAGTACAGCTCGGTGAGGGCCTAGCAGATATCAGGACAATGATCAGTCGACCAGTCGACAGAGTAAACAGAGTTGAATGCGACAAGAATGCAGTGGAGAGCAGGGCAAGTGTACCTTATCTGGATCGCTGTTGTGGTCGAGTGGAGGAATCCTTCTGGCTCCGCGCGGATTGTCCTTGTTTCCGGTGACGGCCGCCATCCATCTTTCCAGAGTGACATCGTCGACTGCTTCTGGATGGACTCTGGTCTCGTCTTCGGTCCCACGGTACAACCACATGCAGTGGCTCCGGAACTGGAGAGGCTGGATGCGACGCCTGAGGAAAACCTCCAAGAGGTCCATGCCTGTCACTCCCTCCCGAACCAACTGCACCACGCGCTCCATCAACATCTTCACGTCGGCTCTCTCCTCCGGAATCAGCTTCAGAGGGGAAGGCTTGTTCACTCGGTCCATGGTGAACGGAGGGAGTCCACTCGACTGCCCTGGCGTCGGCTGGACCTGGCAGTAGAACCAAGTCGACTGCCAGCCTCTGACGGACTCGGGAAAGGTCATGGGCGGGAAGGTGCTCTTATTCCTCACCTGGATCCCCAGGCCCCCGCACATTTGGACGACTCGGGTTTTCTCATCACCTGGGCTCGCCTTCTTCACAGTCTGAGAGCGACACGTGAATATATGTTTGAACAAACCACAGTGCGGTCGACAGCCCAAGAAACCCTCACACATGGACACGAATGCAGCAAGATAGGCAATGGAGTTTGGGGTAAAGTGGTGAAGCTGAGCTCCAAAGAAATTCAAGAAGCCACGGAAGAAAATACTTGGCGGCAAGGAAAACCCACGATCAACATGAGTGGCCAAAAGCACACACTCACCCTCTTCTGGCTGTGGCTGCCACTCCTCCCCCGGCAACCTCGCAGCTCCGTGAGGGATCAAGCCCTCGTTGGCCATGTCGAGGAGGTCCTTCTCTGTGATGGTCGACTGGATCCAGTCTCCTTGGACCCAGCCCTTCGGCAAGCGGGATCTGGACGAGGACCCTCCGCGGCTGGTGGATCTCCCCTTCGCCTTCTCCGACGCCGACGCCTTCTTTGCACGCTCCAGCGCCGCCGTCTTCTCCTTGGCCATGGTCGTCGGCGAGATGCGCAAAGGGAAGTGGTGCGGGGGCGAGAGCGAGCACGCTGAGCAGGGAGGAAGGAAGCAGAGAGAGGGGGAGAATGCTAAGGCGCGGCGCAGAAATCCTCGCCGGGCACATTTATAAGGTCCCTTCCGAGTGGATGGCAGGTGGGCCCGGTCGATCTAATCATATCTGGAACAGTTATGCAGACGGTATACGTGGCGAAAAAGGCGGCGCGGAGATCGAGGCGTCCATGCCCCGTCCCATCCGAACGCCGCGGTCCGCCCCGCTTCGCGCGCGCCCCGAAATTTCGCATCCCGCGGAATCCGCGAGCAACAAATCAGTCTGTCAGGCGCGGTGTTTCCGGCGATCCGTCGCTCGGAGATCATCGAAGCCTGAAAGGTCACTCGACGCAAAAACAGAATGGATCAAGTCGACTGAAGGCAAGTTGTTCCTTGTCGACAAAGGGATTCTTCGGTCCAGAACAGCGCACAACCGGAGCACAAAGATTAATCGGAAACGACATCAACTCCTTCTTCACTCGAAGCCTCAATCCATTCGGGGGCTAATGATGGGGTTATGTACCTAGGGTAGGGTCACGGACCTGATCCAAGTAACTTACCCCAGGACATCCTTAGAAGAGGTCACCTTCCAGTCGACCAACGAGGATTCA
>NW_021299943.1:28327-31897 GCF_002162155.2 Triticum dicoccoides
TGGTAGTAGCTGAATCATGGATCACAAACACAGAACTCAGTTCCTGAGGACGGCTGCAATGAGACAACCCACCATGTACTCCTACATGGCCTCTCACCGCTACCTTTACCAAATCGTGTTCACACGCTTAGCTCACACACCGTAGGACATGTTCACACACCTCTGATTCATCCCCGATGAATCAGACCTGACTCAACTCTAAGCAGTAGCAGGCATGACAAACAAACATGAATGAGTAGGCACAACAGGGCTCAAACAACTCCTACTCATGCTAGTGGGTTTCATCTATTTACTGTGGAATGACAGGTCATGCAAAGGATAAAGGGGTTCAGCTACCGCAGCAAGTAACAGATGAATCGATGTTGTCCTAATGCAGTAAAAGAGAGCAGGAGCGAGAGAGTGGGATTTTATCGGAATGAACAAGGGGGTTTTGCTTGCCTGGCACTTCAACGATCACATCATCGGTATCACGTCTATCGAGAGGGGACAAATACCGGCAACACAGAAAGGAACACAATCAATGCAATGCACAATATGATGCATGATCATGACATGGCAAAATGAATGTGTTTTGAGCCAATGCAACTAGCAACAGATTAAATGAAGTTGGTTTGAATACAAGATTCAAATTCAAACTCCATATGTGATTATTTAAATGCCCTTTATTTGATTTGTGCTAAACAGCAGCTATAAGTTGTTCTAACATGCATGAAAATGGTACAGATGGATTCCTTGAATTTTTCTGATAATTTTTAATATATAAATTATTTAATTTGAAGTTACGGTTAATTTTCTATGAATTTTAGAAGTTTATATTCATTTTCTAGAATTTCAGAATTAAATTAAATCCAGAAAACATTACTGCGTCAGCATGACGTTGGCATGATGTCATCAAGTCAACAGGGCTGCCCTGGGTCAAACCTTACCAGGGGGTCCCATTAGTCAGCGTCACAGGTTAACAGGGGGGTTTATTTTAGTTTAATTAAGGATTAGGGCACTAGGGCCCACATGTCAGTGGCTCTGGGGTTAGATTAGGTGGTGATTAGCTTAAGCTAATCACCTGATGGCGGGGGCCCACCTGTCAGTGTCAGCAGAGGGGGGGTAGTTAAAATAAAATAACTAAACTAATTAACAGGGGGGCTGGCCCCACCTGTCATCGACCCAGAGGGGTGGGGTGTGTCCCGCCGTGGTCAACGTGGTCAGACCCACCGGCGGCTTGACGCCGGCGAGGCCAGACGCGGTGGTGCGCGTCGGAAACCCACTACAGGGGCTCTTTTGGCGCGCAGGGAGCAGCTACGGGGAGAGGGTGGAGTGGCGCATCCAACGGTGGCGGTGGCGGAGGCTGGGGTGGCCGGAGCTGCCGGCGGCGACCTCTTTTGCGGCTGCCGGAGCTCGGGTGTTTGCGGGACCGGCGCTGCGGTGTGCAAACAAGACGGTGGTCGCGCTAGTTTTACTCTACGGGACGCAACGAGTGCAACGGACGCAGGCGTGGGACCAAAAGGTCACCGGAGCTTCACCGGCGACGAGCCCGTGCGGCGGAGCGTCTCGGCTCCGGTAGAGGGGGCGGCTAGAGCTCGAAATCGAGCTTGGGGTTAGGGGGAAACGGAGCAGGGACTCACGGGGATCGTGCAGGGAGGGTCAGCGAGCTCGGGGGCGCGCCGGAGTGGCCGAATTCGACGGAGAAGATCCTCGGCGGCCGGCGAGGGGGAAAACGTCGGGGGCGGCGTTCCGGGGCTCTTCTGGTCGCGTGAGACGACGAGGAGGACGAGGGAGGACTTGCGGAGCTCTGGGAGGCGTCGGGGAGGCGAGAGGGGGATGGTGGCCGCGGCGAACGGCGTCGGTGGCGACGGCTGTGTTCGGGTTCGGGCGAGAGAGGAAGAGCAGAGGGGCGGGGCCTCGAGGAAGAGTGAGAGGGGTCCGAGGGGGCTGCGTGGCGTCGCGGGAGGGAACCAGGGGAGGAGGAGGCAGCCAGGCAGGGAGGAGGTGGCCGGGGCGCGTGGCCGCGCGCGCCGGGCGCGTGCCCGCGTCCTTCTGGCGAGGGAAGAAGACGACAGGGGGGGTAGCGGTGGCGGGCTGGGCCAGCGGGAGGAGCTGGGCCGGGCAGGTAAGCAGGTAAGTGGCCCAGGTGGCCGTCTCCCTTTTTATTTTTTTCTTCTGTTTTGTTTTATTTAATTTCATTTTGCCACTGTTTTGAATTTTAAACAAATTCAAACAATGCCAAAAACTCCTCTGAATAATTTTATTTGGCTAGATGGACTTTTCCAAAAGCTCATAAAATATTTCAGGGGTATTTGAAATTATATTCTAATTATATGAATATAATTCAAATTCAAATAGCTAATGATTTAAATTCAAAGTCCCAAAAATAAATCCTTAAAAATGTTCAATATTTTGGTTGGGACCAGAACCCTTACCAAAAATTATCAAACATTTAAGAAGAGCCTTTTGGAGCAATGAATGAGATTTCTAGGGTTTTTGCCCCTCTTTTATTTAGGGTTTTGAGGCTTCCAATATTCCTCAATTCAAGTTTCAAAAATATAGACACGATGCACACATGAAGCTAGCCTAGAGCAATGCCAGAAGCTAGGGATGTGACAGTTTCGGACGAGAACTCATCTGTTACACGGGCACTTCAATGTTTTTTAAACTTATTTGAACTCCGGACTTCTTTTGTGTGCAGTATCCAGCATTCAAAGCGACGTCATCAATTTCCAACATGTTCTAACATCATTTGTTGTTTTTCGGTCATTTACCTAATTGTTTAGAGAGCTAAATGACCGAGAAATTGAAAATCACTACAAAATGAATTCTGAAAATGTTGAAACTTGGCATGGTATCATCATTTCACCCGCATAGCATGTGCGAAAGAGTAGAGAGGGTCACGGCCAAAACTTGACGCACGTCACGTACAAATTGGACAAACTCTTTCGGAGTATCAGGGTTTCGGACGAGAACTCATCTGTTACACGGGCACTTCGATGTTTTTTAAACTTATTTGAACTCCGACTTCTTTTGTGTTTAGTATGCAGCATTCAAAGCGACGTCATCAATTTCCAACATGTTCTAACATCATTTGTTTTTTTCGGTCATTTACCTAATTGTTTAGAGAGCTAGATGACCGTGAAATTGAAAATCACTACAAAATGAATTCTGAAAATGTTGAAACTTGGCATGGTATCATCATTTCACCCGCATAGCATGTGCAAAAGAGTAGAGAGGGTCACGGCAAAAACTGGACGCACTTCGTGTACAAATTGGACAAACTCTTTCAGAGTATCACGGTTTCGGACGAGAACTCATCTGTTACACGGGCACTTCAATGTTTTTTAAACTTCTTTGAACTCTGGACTTATTTTGTGTTCAGTATGCAGCATTCAAAGCGACATCATCAATTTCCAACATGTTCTAACATCATTTGTTGTTTTTCGGTCATTTACCTAATTGTTTAAAGAGCTGAATGGCCGTGAAATTGAAAATCACTACAAAATGAATTCTGAAAAAGTTCAAACTTGGCATGGTATCATCATTTCACCCGCATAGCATGTGCGAAAGAGTAGAGAGGGTCACGGC
>NW_021299943.1:33409-34240 GCF_002162155.2 Triticum dicoccoides
CATCAATTTCCCACATGTTCTAACATCATTTGTTGTTTTTCGGTCATTTACCTAATTGTTTAGAGAGCTAAATGACCGAGAAATTGAAAATCACTACAAAATGAATTCTGAAAATGTTGAAACTTGGCATGGTATCATCATTTCACCCGCATAGCATGTGCGAAAGAGTAGAGAGGGTCACGGCAAAAACTGGACGCACTTCATGTACAAACTGGACAAACTCTTTCGGAGTATCAGGGTTTCGGACGAGAACTCATCTGTTACATGGGCACTTCAATGTTTTTTAAACTTATTTGAACTCCAGACTTCTTTTGTGTTCAGTATCCAGCATTCAAAGCGACGTCATCAATTTCCAACATGTTCTAACATCATTTGTTGTTTTTCGGTCATTTACCTAATTGTTTAGAGAGCTAAATGACCGAGAAATTGAAAATCACTACAAAATGAATTCTGAAAATGTTGAAACTTGGCATGGTATCATCATTTCACCCGCATAGCATGTGCGAAAGAGTAGAGAGGGTCACGGCAAAAACTGGACGCACATTGTGTACAAACTGGACAAACTCTTTCGGAGTATCAGTGTTTCGGACGAGAACTCATCTGTTACACGGGCACTTCAATGTTTTTTAAACTTATTTGAACTCCGGACTTCTTTTGTGTTCAGTATGCAGCATTCAAAGCGACGTCATCAATTTCCAACATGTTCTAACATCATTTGTTTTTTTCGGTCATTTACCTAATTGTTTAGAGAGCTAAATGACCGTGAAATTGAAAATCACTACAAAATGAATTCTGAAAATGTTGAAACTTGGCATGGTATCATCATTTCAC
>NW_021299943.1:34250-36128 GCF_002162155.2 Triticum dicoccoides
GACTTCTTTTGTGTTCAGTATCCAGCATTCAAAGCGACGTCATCAATTTCCAACATGTTCTAACATCATTTGTTGCTTTTCGGTCATTTACCTAATTGTTTAAAGAGCTAAATGACTGTGAAATTGAAAATCACTACAAAATGAATTCTGAAAATGTTGAAACTTGGCATGGTATCATCATTTCACCCGCATAGCATGTGCGAAAGAGTAGAGAGGGTCACGGCAAAAACTGGACGCACTTCGTGTACAAACTGGACAAACTCTTTTGGAGTATCAGGGTTTCGGACGAGAACTCATCTGTTACACGGGCACTTCAATGTTTTTTAAACTTATTTGAACTCCGGACTTCTTTTGTGGTCAGTATCCAACATTCAAAGCAACGTCATCAATTTCCAACATGTTCTAACATCATTTGTTGTTTTTCGGTCATTTACCTAATTGTTTAGAGAGCTAAATGACCGAGAAATTGAAAATCACTACAAAATTAATTTTGAAAATGTTGAAACTTGGCATGGTATCATCATTTCACCCACATAGCATGTGTGAAAGAGTAGAGAGGGTCACAGCAAAAAGTTGACGCACGTCACGTACAAATTGGACAAACTCTTTCGGAGTATCAGGGTTTCGGACGAGAACTAATCTGTTACACGGGCACTTCGATGTTTTTTAAACTTATTTGAACTCCGACTTCTTTTGTGTTCAGTATGCAGCATTCAAAGCGACGTCATCAATTTCCAACATGTTCTAACATCATTTGTTTTTTTCGGTCATTTACCTAATTGTTTAGAGAGCTAGATGACCGTGAAATTGAAAATCACTACAAAATGAATTCTGAAAATGTTGAAACTTGGCATGGTATCATCATTTCACCTGCATAGCATGTGCAAAAGAGTAGAGAGGGTCACGTCAAAAACTGTACGCACTTCGTGTACAAATTGGACAAACTCTTTCAGAGTATCAGGGTTTTGGACGAGAACTCATCTGTTACACGGGCACTTCAATGTTTTTTAAACTTATTTGAACTCCGGACTTATTTTGTGTTCAGTATGCAGCATTCAAAGCGACATCATCAATTTCCAACATGTTCTAACATCATTTGTTGTTTTTCGGTCATTTACCTAATTGTTTAAAGAGCTAAATGACTGTGAAATTGAAAATCACTACAAAATGAATTCTGAAAATGTTGAAACTTGGCATGGTATTATCATTTCACCCGCATAGCATGTGCGAAAGAGTAGAGAGGGTCACGGCAAAAACTGGACGCACTTCGTGTACAAACTAGACAAACTCTTTTGGAGTATCAGGGTTTCAGACGAGAACTCATCTGTTACACGGGCACTTCAATGTTTTTTAAACTTATTTGAACTCCGGACTTCTTTTGTGTTTAGTATCCAGCATTCAAAGCGACGTTATCAATTTCCAACATGTTCTAACATCATTTGTTGTTTCTCGGTCATTTACCTAATTGTTTAGAGAGCTAAATGACCGAGAAATTGAAAATCACTACAAAATGAATTCTGAAAATGTTGAAACTTGGCATGGTATCATCATTTCACCCGCATAGCATGTGCGAAAGAGTAGAGAGGGTCACGGCAAGAACTTGACGCACGTCACGTACAAATTGGACAAACTCTTTTGGAGTATCAGGGTTTCGGACGAGAACTAATCTGTTACAGGGGCACTTCGATGTTTTTTAAACTTATTTGAACTCCGACTTCTTTTGTGTTCAGTATGCAGCATTCAAAGTGACGTCATCAATTTCCAACATGTTCTAACATCATTTGTTTTTTTCGGTCATTTACCTAATTGTTTAGAGGGCTAGATGACCGTGAAATTGAAAATCACTACAAAATGAATTCTGAAAATGTTGAAACTTGG
>NW_021299943.1:37078-37769 GCF_002162155.2 Triticum dicoccoides
ATTTCACCCGCATAGCATGTGCAAAAGAATAGAGAGGGTCACGGCAAAAACTGGACGCACTTCGTGTACAAATTGGACAAACTCTTTCAGAGTATCAGGGTTTCGGACGAGAACTCATCTGTTACACGGGCACTTCAATGTTTTTTAAACTTATTTGAACTCCGGACTTATTTTGTGTTCAGTATGCAGCATTCAAAGCGACATCAGCAATTTCCAACATGTTCTAACATCATTTGTTGTTTTTCGGTCATTTACCTAATTGTTTAAAGAGCTAAATGACTGTGAAATTGAAAATCACTACAAAATGAATTCTGAAAATGTTGAAACTTCGCATGGTATTATCATTTCACCTGCATAGCATGTGCGAAAGAGTAGAGAGGGTCACGGCAAAAACTGGACGCACTTCGTGTACAAACTGGACAAACTCTTTTGGAGTATCAGGGTTTCGGACGAGAACTCATCTGTTACACGGGCACTTCAATGTTTTTTAAACTTATTTGAACTCCGGACTTCTTTTGTGTTTAGTATCCAGCATTCAAAGCGACGTCATCAATTTCCAACATGTTCTAACATCATTTGTTGTTTTTCGGTCATTTACCTAATTGTTTAAAGAGCTAAATGACTGTGAAATTGAAAATCACTACAAAATGAATTCTGAAAATGTTGAAACTTGGCATGGTATTATCATTTC
>NW_021299943.1:39006-40291 GCF_002162155.2 Triticum dicoccoides
TTCGTGTACAAATTGGACAAACTCTTTCAGAGTATCAGGGTTTCGGACGAGAACTCATCTGTTACACGGGCACTTCAATGTTTTTTAAACTTATTTGAACTCCGGACTTATTTTATGTTCAGTATGCAGCATTCAAAGCGACATCATCAATTTCCAACATGTTCTAACATCATTTGTTGTTTTTCGGTCATTTACCTAATTGTTTAAAGAGCTAAATGACTGTGAAATTGAAAATCACTACAAAATGAATTCTGAAAATGTTGAAACTTGGCATGGTATTATCATTTCACCTGCATAGCATTTGCGAAAGATTAGAGAGGGTCACGGCAAAAACTGGACGCACTTCGTGTACAAACTGGACAAACTCTTTTGGAGTATCAGGGTTTCAGACGAGAACTCATCTGTTACACGGGCACTTCAATGTTTTTTAAACTTATTTGAACTCCGGACTTCTTTTGTGTTCAGTATCCAGCATTCAAAGCGACGTCATCAATTTCCAACATGTTCTAACATCATTTGTTGTTTTTCGGTCATTTACCTAATTGTTTAGAGAGCTAAATGACCGAGAAATTGAAAATCACTACAAAATGAATTCTGAAAATGTTGAAACTTGGCATGGTATCATCATTTCACCCGCATAGCATGTGCGAAAGAGTAGAGAGGGTCACGGCAAAAACTTGACGCACGTCACGTACAAATTGGACAAACTCTTTCGGAGTATCAGGGTTTCGGACGAGAACTAATCTGTTACACGGGCACTTCGATGTTTTTTAAACTTATTTGAACTCCGACTTCTTTTGTGTTCAGTATGCAGCATTCAAAGCGACGTCATCAATTTCCAACATGTTCTAACATCATTTGTTTTTTTCGGTCATTTACCTAATTGTTTAGAGGGCTAGATGACCGTGAAATTGAAAATCACTACAAAATGAATTCTGAAAATGTTGAAACTTGGCATGGTATCATCATTTCACCCGCATAGCATGTGCAAAAGAGTAGAGAGGGTCACGGCAAAAACTGGACGCACTTCGTGTACAAATTGGACAAACTCTTTCAGAGTATCAGGGTTTCGGACGAGAACTCATCTGTTACACGGGCACTTCAATGTTTTTTAAACTTATTTGAACTCCGGACTTATTTTGTGTTCAGTATGCAGCATTCAAAGAGACATCATCAATTTCCAACATGTTCTAACATCATTTGTTGTTTTTCGGTCATTTACCTAATTGTTTAAAGAGCTGAATGACCGTGAAATTGAAAATCACTACAAAATGAATTCTGAAAA
>NW_021299943.1:40312-42068 GCF_002162155.2 Triticum dicoccoides
TTTTCGGTCATTTACCTAATTGTTTAGAGAGCTAAATGACCGAGAAATTGAAAATCACTACAAAATGAATTCTGAAAATGTTGAAACTTGGCATGGTATCATCATTTCACCCGCATAGCATGTGCGAAAGAGTAGAGAGGGTCACGGCAAAAACTTGACGCACGTCACGTACAAATTGGACAAACTCTTTCGGAGTATCAGGGTTTCGGACGAGAACTAATCTGTTACACGGGCACTTCGATGTTTTTTAAACTTATTTGAACTCCGACTTCTTTTGTGTTCAGTATGCAGCATTCAAAGCGACGTCATCAATTTCCAACATGTTCTAACATCATTTGTTTTTTTCGGTCATTTACCTAATTGTTTAGAGGGCTAGATGACCGTGAAATTGAAAATCACTACAAAATGAATTCTGAAAATGTTGAAACTTGGCATGGTATCATCATTTCACCCGCATAGCATGTGCAAAAGAGTAGAGAGGGTCACGGCAAAAACTGGATGCACTTCGTGTACAAATTGGACAAACTCTTTCAGAGTATCAGGGTTTCGGACGAGAACTCATCTGTTACATGGGCACTTCAATGTTTTTTAAACTTATTTGAACTCCGGACTTATTTTGTGTTCAGTATGCAGCATTCAAAGCGACATCATCAATTTCCAACATGTTCTAACATCATTTGTTGTTTTTCAGTCATTTACCTAATTGTTTAAAGAGCTGAATGACCATGAAAATTGAAAATCACTACAAAATGAATTCTGAAAATGTTGGAACTTGGCATGGTATCATCATTTCACCCGCATAGCATGTGCGAAAGAGTAGAGAGGGTCACGGCAAAAACTGGACGCACTTTGTGTACAAACTGGACAAACTCTTTCGGAGTATCAGTGTTTCGGACGAGAACTCATCTGTTACACGGGCACTTCAATGTTTTTTAAACTTATTTGAACTCCGGACTTCTTTTGTGTTCAGTATGCAGCATTCAAAGCGACGTCATCAATTTCCAACATGTTCTAACATCATTTTTTTCGGTCATTTGCCTAATTGTTTAGAGAGCTAAATGACCGTGAAATTGAAAATCACTACAAAATGAATTCTGAAAATGTTGAAACTTGGCATGGTATCATCATTTCACCCGCATAGCATGTGCGAAAGAGTAGAGAGGGTCACGGCAAAAACTGGACGCACTTCATGTACAAATTGGACAAACTCTTTCAGAGTATCAGGGTTTCGGACGAGAACTCATCTGTTACACGGGCACTTCAATGTTTTTTAAACTTATTTGAACTCCGGACTTATTTTGTGTTCAGTATGCAGCTTTCAAAGCGACATCATCAATTTCCAACATGTTCTAACATCATTTGTTGTTTTTCGCTCATTTATCTAATTGTTTAAAGAGCTAAATGACCGTGAAATTGAAAATCACTACAAAATGAATTCTGAAAATGTTGAAACTTGGCATGGTATCATCATTTCACCCGCATTGCATGTGCGAAAGAGTAGAGAGGGTCACGGCAAAAACTGGACGCACTTCATGTACAAACTGGACAAACTCTTTCGGAGTATCAGGGTTTCGGACGAGAACTCATCTGTTACACGGGCACTTCAATGTTTTTTAAACTTATTTGAACTCCGGACTTCTTTTGTGTTCAGTATCCAGCATTCAAAGCGACGTCATCAATTTCCAACATGTTCTAACATCATTTGTTGTTTTTCGGTCATTTACCTAATTGTTTAGAGAGCTAAATGACCGAGAAA
>NW_021299943.1:46560-47496 GCF_002162155.2 Triticum dicoccoides
CCTAATTGTTTAGAGAGCTAAATGACCGTGAAATTGAAAATCACTACAAAATGAATTCTGAAAATGTTGAAACTTGGCATGGTATCATCATTTCACCCGCATAGCATGTGCGAAAGAGTAGAGAGGGTCACGGCAAAAACTGGACGCACTTCATGTACAAATTGGACAAACTCTTTCGGAGTATCAGGGTTTCGGACGAGAACTCATCAGTTACACAGGCACTTCAATGTTTTTTAAACTTATTTGAACTCCGGACTTCTTTTGTGTTCAGTATGCAGCATTCAAAGCGACATCATCAATTTCCAACATGTTCTAACATCATTTGTTGTTTTTCGGTCATTTACCTAATTGTTTAGAGAGCTAAATGACCGTGAAATTGAAAATCACTACAAAATGAATTCTAAAAATGTTGAAACTTGGCATGGTATCATCATTTCACCCGCATAGCATGTGCGAAAGAGTAGAGAGGGTCACGGCAAAAACTGGACGCACTTCATGTACAAACTGGACAAACTCTTTCGGAGTATCAAGGTTTCGGACGAGAACTCATCTGTTACACGGGCACTTCGATGTTTTTTAAACTTATTTGAACTCTGACTTCTATTGTGTTTAGTATGCAGCATTCAAAGCGACGTCATCAATTTCCAACATGTTCTGATATCATTTGTTGTTTTTCTGTCATTTACCTAATTGTTTAGAGAGCTAGATGACCGTGAAATTGAAAATCACTACAAAATGAATTCTGAAAATGTTGAAACTTGGCATGGTATCATCATCTCACCCGCATAGCATGTGCAAAAGAGTAGAGAGGGTCACGGCAAAAACTGGACGAACTTCGTGTACAAACTAGACAAACTCTTTCGGAGTATCAGGGTTTCGGACGAGAACTCATCTGTTACACGGGCACTTCAATGTTTTTTAAACTTATTTGAACTC
>NW_021299943.1:47851-48929 GCF_002162155.2 Triticum dicoccoides
TCAATTTCCAACATGTTCTAACGTCATTTGTTGTTTTTCGGTCATTTACCTAATTGTTTAAAGAGCTAAATGACTGTGAAATTGAAAATCACTACAAAATGAATTCTGAAAATATTGAAACTTGGCATGGTATCATCATTTCACCCGCATAGCATGTGCGAAAGAGTAGAGAGGGTCACGGCAAAAACTGGACGCACTTCATGTACAAATTGGACAAACTCTTTCGGAGTATCAGGGTTTTGGACGAGAACTCATCTGTTACACGGGCACTTCAATGTTTTTTAAACTTATTTGAACTCCGGACTTATTTTGTGTTCAGTATGCAGCATTCAAAGCGACATCATCAATTTCCAACATGTTCTAACATCATTTGTTGTTTTTCGGTCATTTACCTAATTGTTTAGAGAGCTAAATGACCGTGAAATTGGAAATCACTACAAAATGAATTCTGAAAATGTTGAAACTTGGCATGGTATCATCATTTCACCTGCATAGCATGTGCGAAAGAGTAGAGAGGGTCACGGCAAAAACTGGACGCACTTCGTGTACAAACTGGACAAACTCTTTCGGAGTATCAGAGTTTCGGACGAGAACTCATCTGTTACAAGGGCACTTCGATGCTTTTAAACTTATTTGAACTCCGACTTCTTTTGTGTTCAGTATGCAGCATTCAAAGCGACGTCATCAATTTCCAACATGTTCTTACATCATTTGTTGTTTTTCGGTCATTTACCTAATTGTTTAGAGAGCTAAATGACCGTGAAATTGAAAATCACTACGACATGAATTCTGAAAATGTTGAAACTTGGCATGGTATCATCATTTCACCCGCATAGCATGTGCAAAAGAGTAGAGAGGGTCACGGCAAAAACTGGACGCACTTCGTGTACAAACTGGACAAACTCTTTCGGAGTATCAGGGTTTCGGACGAGAACTCATCTGTTACACGGGCACTTCAATGTTTTTTAAACTTATTTGAACTCTGGAGTTCTTTTGTGTTCAGTATGCAGCATTCAAAGCGACGTCATCAATTTCCAACATGTTCTGACATCATTTTTTGTTTTTCGGTCATTTACCT
>NW_021299943.1:52972-53614 GCF_002162155.2 Triticum dicoccoides
AATTGAAAATCACTACAAAATGAATTCTGAAAATGTTGAAACTTGGCATGGTATCATCATTTCACCCGCATAGCATGTGCGAAAGAGTAGAGAGGGTCACGGCAAAAACTGGACGAACTTCATGTACAAACTGGACAAACTCTTTCGGAGTATCAGGGTTTGGGACGAGAACTCATGTGTTACACGGGCACTTCAATATTTTTTAAACTTATTTGAACTCCGGACTTCTTTTGTGTTCAGTATGCAGCATTCAAAGCGACGTCATCAATTTCCAACATGTTCTAACATCATTTGTTGTTTTTCGGTCATTTACCTAATTGTTTAGAGAGCTAAATGACCGAGAAATTGAAAATCACTACAAAATGAATTCTGAAAATGTTGAAACTTGGCATGGTATCATCATTTCACCCGCATAGCATGTGCGAAAGAGTAGAGAGGGTCACGGCAAAAACTTGACGCACGTCACGTACAAATTGGACAAACTCTTTCGGAGTATCAGGGTTTCGGACGAGAACTAATCTGTTACACGGGCACTTCGATGTTTTTTAAACTTATTTGAACTCCGACTTCTTTTGTGTTCAGTATGCAGCATTCAAAGCGACGTCATCAATTTCCAACATGTTCTAACATCATTTGTTTTTT
>NW_021299944.1:0-2107 GCF_002162155.2 Triticum dicoccoides
GCCAAATCAGGATTGACAATAATTGAAGTTATGTCAATATGCATTATAAGGGGAGTGCAGCCACTTCAATATAGGGGAAAACCCATGTGTCACTTCAATGCAGAAGATGATGCCTCCCGCTGCGGTCGCAAAGGTCCGGACTCCGCCACATCCTTGCAGAGGATATTATCCGAATTGTACAAGGGAGAAGAAGAGGAGTTCCTCCGCATTAAACCGCGGGATGGATTTTCCATGTACAACCCCCGAAGCTGGGTAAGTTGTTATTTGTTAAGGACTCTATTCGTTCTTACCTTCTTGACCACAATTATTTACCTTACTGTTTAAGAACATGAACTGAGGAAGGCCGTAAAAGAGTTCGATAGCCCTTCTCCGCAGCCAGAGGATCCCGGCCGGGCTCTCGACCCCGGACTCTAAGAAGATCCAGATATATCCGTGGAATTCATCGACGGGACTTTCTACCCGGCAAGCAGTGGCGGCTCCTTAATGGCCATCATCGCGGATTATCACGGACTGCTACCCGCATCGCACGTAAGTAATGTTGGGGTTCCAACCTTCCAAAAGGATTCCATCGTTTTGCCAGTCCGTGAATTGAAAGATGTTCGGGCTCAGCTCGCGGACTCCGTGAAGGAGAACCGGAGGCTTCGATGTGGCATTTATAGTACGTGCTTGAATGAACTATGGTATAGTTCGGCAGGGAGGCGTATTGAGAGAGTTATGTCTGCAGGTATGTTGACAGGACGCCCTGAAGAGGAGATGCCCGGGTCTGTAGGCGACATGCTGCAAGAGCTTTCACAACTGCACGAACGAGGTCGGCAGGTGATGCAGGGTATTGCCCAGGCTTTGTGGCCGTCTGCTTCCCTACCAGGAGGCATGCGCGGACTTGTAGAGATGCTCAAAGGAGCATGGCGGCGCATCCGACTATGAAAGATATCAGCCTACCGGCAAGGTGCGAGAGAAGCTTGGGCCATGGTGAAGAAGCGATACGCCAAGGCTGACCCGAACCATATGGCCGAAGTTGGACCGGTTGGGCCAGATGGACAAGAGATACCCGTTAGTTTGGTATATGATCAAGTAGCATTAGCTGCAAAGTATTCCCAGTAGGATTGTAAGCTACACAACATGTTGGATGGTATAGAGGAGGACTAAAACCAGTCCATATGATTATGTAATTTTGAATGGGCTCATGTACTCCCTAGCTGGGTTGAAAATCATTTGTCATGGCGGACCTTTTCGCTTCAGCCCCCGGATCCGACAGTCCGGGGTGTATCCGAATACCCACACAGTAATAAGAAACCGGGGTATGCGTGGAAACCAGGCGTAGGGGTCATAAGTGCTTGAACAGACAAGTACCCAACTAGTTATGTTATATTACATGGATAGTAAGAAACATCTTCCAGAGAGAATAGTTCCGTTAGGGGTTCCTTTCTCTGAGTACGCATGCATCGATGTGCATGTCCGAACTGCGCACAAGAACACAGGAAACAAAGCATCTGGGTATTTTCATTGTTAGAAACGAGAACATATTTTGTTCATCGAGCAAATATTCCCTTCAGAACTCTAGCTTTCAGCTTCACCCAGTCTAAGGTACAGATCCGGCTCAACTGGCAGTAACAATCGCAGAGGTGCTCCCCTTATGCCCTAGCCGAATTAACGAGAACGTAGGGCAAAAATACAAGAGCTAGGCAACCCAGCATGGCCAAAACTTAAGTCATATCGATGCATATAATGGTGAAGAAAAGGCAGATATGGAAAAAAAATGCATATGTGGTTGGCAAGAAGCCATTAAAGTGATTATATTTAGCTTCCGAATAGGAAGCCCCCAGGTATAGTGTGCACGCATAATGCGGCCGGAGTGCCTAGGGCAGCCGTACAGTTATAAGGCTGTAAAAAAAGGAAAAAGGGGCGAGGAAGGAGGAAAAATAACATAATCGAAGGGGCGGAGATTAGGAGACGAACACTGGGTTCGGCGCTAGGAGTAGAATCTCCGGAGTCTGGCCGCCTACCATGGGTTCGGCTCGAGTCTATTATCAGAGGTGTTGCGCAGACGGTACGCTCCTCCGGTGAGAACTTTATCAATGATGAAGGGTCCTTCCCACTTGGATTTGAG
>NW_021299945.1:0-2107 GCF_002162155.2 Triticum dicoccoides
GCCAAATCAGGATTGACAATAATTGAAGTTATGTCAATATGCATTATAAGGGGAGTGCAGCCACTTCAATATAGGGGAAAACCCATGTGTCACTTCAATGCAGAAGATGATGCCTCCCGCTGCGGTCGCAAAGGTCCGGACTCCGCCACATCCTTGCAGAGGATATTATCCGAATTGTACAAGGGAGAAGAAGAGGAGTTCCTCCGCATTAAACCGCGGGATGGATTTTCCATGTACAACCCCCGAAGCTGGGTAAGTTGTTATTTGTTAAGGACTCTATTCGTTCTTACCTTCTTGACCACAATTATTTACCTTACTGTTTAAGAACATGAACTGAGGAAGGCCGTAAAAGAGTTCGATAGCCCTTCTCCGCAGCCAGAGGATCCCGGCCGGGCTCTCGACCCCGGACTCTAAGAAGATCCAGATATATCCGTGGAATTCATCGACGGGACTTTCTACCCGGCAAGCAGTGGCGGCTCCTTAATGGCCATCATCGCGGATTATCACGGACTGCTACCCGCATCGCACGTAAGTAATGTTGGGGTTCCAACCTTCCAAAAGGATTCCATCGTTTTGCCAGTCCGTGAATTGAAAGATGTTCGGGCTCAGCTCGCGGACTCCGTGAAGGAGAACCGGAGGCTTCGATGTGGCATTTATAGTACGTGCTTGAATGAACTATGGTATAGTTCGGCAGGGAGGCGTATTGAGAGAGTTATGTCTGCAGGTATGTTGACAGGACGCCCTGAAGAGGAGATGCCCGGGTCTGTAGGCGATATGCTGCAAGAGCTTTCACAACTGCACGAACGAGGTCGGCAGGTGATGCAGGGTATTGCCCAGGCTTTGTGGCCGTCTGCTTCCCTACCAGGAGGCATGCGCGGACTTGTAGAGATGCTCAAAGGAGCATGGCGGCGCATCCGACTATGAAAGATATCAGCCTACCGGCAAGGTGCGAGAGAAGCTTGGGCCATGGTGAAGAAGCGATACGCCAAGGCTGACCCGAACCATATGGCCGAAGTTGGACCGGTTGGGCCAGATGGACAAGAGATACCCGTTAGTTTGGTATATGATCAAGTAGCATTAGCTGCAAAGTATTCCCAGCAGGATTGTAAGCTACACAACATGTTGGATGGTATAGAGGAGGACTAAAACCAGTCCATATGATTATGTAATTTTGAATGGGCTCATGTACTCCCTAGCTGGGTTGAAAATCATTTGTCATGGCGGACCTTTTCGCTTCAGCCCCCGGATCCGACAGTCCGGGGTGTATCCGAATACCCACACAGTAATAAGAAACCGGGGTATGCGTGGAAACCAGGCGTAGGGGTCATAAGTGCTTGAACAGACAAGTACCCAACTAGTTATGTTATATTACATGGATAGTAAGAAACATCTTCCAGAGAGAATAGTTCCGTTAGGGGTTCCTTTCTCTGAGTACGCATGCATCGATGTGCATGTCCGAACTGCGCACAAGAACACAGGAAACAAAGCATCTGGGTATTTTCATTGTTAGAAACGAGAACATATTTTGTTCATCGAGCAAATATTCCCTTCAGAACTCTAGCTTTCAGCTTCACCCAGTCTAAGGTACAGATCCGGCTCAACTGGCAGTAACAATCGCAGAGGTGCTCCCCTTATGCCCTAGCCGAATTAACGAGAACGTAGGGCAAAAATACAAGAGCTAGGCAACCCAGCATGGCCAAAACTTAAGTCATATCGATGCATATAATGGTGAAGAAAAGGCAGATATGGAAAAAAAATGCATATGTGGTTGGCAAGAAGCCATTAAAGTGATTATATTTAGCTTCCGAATAGGAAGCCCCCAGGTATAGTGTGCACGCATAATGCGGCCGGAGTGCCTAGGGCAGCCGTACAGTTATAAGGCTGTAAAAAAAGGAAAAAGGGGCGAGGAAGGAGGAAAAATAACATAATCGAAGGGGCGGAGATTAGGAGACGAACACTGGGTTCGGCGCTAGGAGTAGAATCTCCGGAGTCTGGCCGCCTACCATGGGTTCGGCTCGAGTCTATTATCAGAGGTGTTGCGCAGACGGTACGCTCCTCCGGTGAGAACTTTATCAATGATGAAGGGTCCTTCCCACTTGGATTTGAG
>NW_021299946.1:0-725 GCF_002162155.2 Triticum dicoccoides
GAAGTATCAGGGTTTCATACGGAAACTCGTCTGTTACAAAGGGATTTCATTTCTTTTGAACTTATTTGAACCCCCTTGTTTTTCTGTGTTCAAAATCCACCATTCAAAGCCACATCATCAATTTACAACCCTTTCTGACTTCATTTGTTATTTTTCATCCATTTACTGATTATTTTGAGCTATAAGACCATGAAATTGAAAAACATTTGAAATGAACTCTGATAAGGTTCCAAGTTGGCATGGCATCATCATTTCACCCACATAGCACGTGCAATAAAGTAGAGAGGCTTATGGAAAAAACTGGATGCACTTCGTGTACAAAACAGACAATCTCCTTCGAAGTATCAGGGTTTCATACGGAAACTCGTCTGTTACAAAGGGATTTCATTTTTTGAACTTATCTGAACCCCCTTGTTTTTATGTGTTCAAAATGCACCATTCAAAGCCACATCATCAATTTACAACCTTTCTGACTTCATTTGTTATTTTTCATGCATTTACTGATTATTTTGAGCTATAAGACCATGAAATTAAAAAGCATTTGAAATGAACTCTGAAAAGGTTCGAAGTTGGCATGGTATCATCATTTCACCCACATAGCATGTGCAAGAAAGTAGAGAGGCTTACGGCAAAAACTGGATGCACTTCGTGTACAAAACAGACAATCTCCTTCGAAGTATCAGGGTTTCATACGGAAACTCGTCTGTTACAAAGGGATTTCATTT
>NW_021299947.1:0-798 GCF_002162155.2 Triticum dicoccoides
GGAAGATGAACTTCCGTCGAGGACGACTTCATTTCAAGAAGGGGAGGATAATGAGGACATCAATACAATTGTTACACCCACAGCCCCTGCTGCTATACATACTGGACCAATTACTAGAGCTCGTGCACGCCAACTAAATTACCAGGTACTTTCGTTTCTTGGTAATGATTCTAATGTTCATGAGAATATGATGCTGCCTAAATTGGATACATTTGTTTTGCTTACAAATGAAGGGCCTAGCTTGGAGAAGGATGAACATTGGAGCAAGAACAAGCATGGAGATGATGGCATGCGCAAGGGGAACAAGAACGGAGTTACAAGTGATGATTTCAGGACTTTGAAGCCACCATAATGGGTGCATGAAGCCTTGGACGAAATATACAAGATGCCACTTCACAGATTTCGTCCCGAGGCTATTTTAGGTGCTGCGTCACCTTATTATTGGGCCAGGCCCATGTAATTTCGAAATACATAAGTATAGGCTATTTTTAGAGTCCGTATGTGTGGGGAAACAAGAG
The DNA here is from genome assembly GCF_002162155.2 of Triticum dicoccoides. Lineage (NCBI taxonomy): Eukaryota > Viridiplantae > Streptophyta > Magnoliopsida > Poales > Poaceae > Triticum > Triticum dicoccoides. The sequence goes on from NW_021299947.1 coordinate 519, forward strand.
ATAGGGTTGATTTCGGACCCCTCCACCAAGGGCCACGAAATTTCCCCCCCCCCCCTCTTCCTCCATATATACAGCCCTTAGGGCATCGTTTAGACTTTGGGTTTTGTTTAGATTAAAAGTTCGCCATAGCTGCAACTTCGCGTACTTCGTTTGTGTTCAACGACCAGACAAAGGCGTCACAGAACCCCACCTTGATCAATAAAGCTTTCATCTTATATTCGCAATATCCAGATTGCAATCTCAGTTTCTTGCTTGTTCTTTGTTTGCTCGCAGGAAACAG
>NW_021299948.1:0-967 GCF_002162155.2 Triticum dicoccoides
TCGTGTTCGACCTTTCGGTCTCCGTGTTCCGAGGCCATGTCTGCACATGCTAGGCTCGTCAAGTTAACCCTAAGTGTTTTCGCTGTGTAAAACTGTCTTACACCCGTTGTATGTGAACGTAAGAATCCATCACACCCGATCATCACGTGGTGCTTAGAAACGACGAACTGTAGCAACGGTGCACAGTTAGGGGAGAACACTTCTTGAAATTTTATAAGGGATCATCTTATTTACTACCGTCGTCCTAAGTAAACAAGATGCATAATACATAATAAACATCACATGCAATTATATAGTTGTGACATGATATGGCCAATATCATATAGCTCCATTGATCTTCATCTTCGGGGCTCCATAATCATCTTGTCACCGGCTTGACACCATGATCTCCATCATCATGATCTCCATCATCGTGTCTTCATGAAGTTGTCACGCCAACGACTACTTCTACTTCTATGACTAACGTTTAGCAATAAAGTAAAGTAGTTTACATGACATTATTCAATGACACGCAGGTCATACAAAAAATAATGACAACTCCTATGGCTCCTGCCGGTTGTCATACTCATCGACATGCAAGTCGTGAATCCTATTACAAAGAACATGATCTCATACATCACAATTCATCATTCATCACAACTCCTGGCCATATCACATCACATGATCAATCGCTGCAAAAACAAGTTAGACGTCCTCTAATTGTTGTTGCATCTTTTACGTGGCTGCAATTGGGTTCTAGCAAGAACGTTTTCTTACCTACGAATCACCACAACGTGATTTTGTCAACTTCTATTTACCCTTCATAAGGGCCCTGTTCATCGATTCCGCTCCAACTAAGGTGGGAGAGACAGACACCCGCCAGCCACCTTATGCAACTTGTGCATGTCAGTCGGTGGAACCGGTCTCACGTAAGTGTACGTGTAAGGTTGGTCCGGGCCGCTTCATCCCACAATACCGTTGAGCAAGA
>NW_021299949.1:0-2064 GCF_002162155.2 Triticum dicoccoides
GCTTTGTCTACTTTGATTGAGAATAATAATGAATCTATGGATGTGAATTTCGTTGGTAGGAACAATTTTGGTAACAACGCATATAGAGGAAACTTTAATCCTAGGCAGTATCCTAGTAATTCCTCTTATAATTATGGTAATTCCAACAACAATTCTTATGGAAATAATAATAAGATGCCCTCTTATTTTTAATCTAGTATTAAAGAATTTATTAGTTCGCAAAAGAGTTTCAATGCTTTGATTGAAGAAAAATTGTCTAAGATTGATGAGTTGGCTAGGAATGTGGATATAACTTCTCTTGATGTTGGTTCTTTGAAACTTAGATCTATTCCGCCTAAGCATGATATCAATGAGTCTCTCAAAGCAATGAGAATTTCCATTGATGAGTGCAAAGAAAGAACCGCTAGGATGTGTGCTAAAAAAGATCACTTTATAAAAGTGTGTTCTTCTAGTTTTGATGATAATAAGGATGAAGATCTAAAAGTGATTGATGTGTATCCTATTAAATCTTTGTTTTGCAATATGAATCTTGATAATGATGGGAGTGGAGATGAGTCAACTTTAGTTAAAAGGCGTCCCAATGATTCGGAGTATTCAGATCTTGATGCAAAAATCGGTAAAAGTGGGATTGGAGAGGTCAAAACTTTACATAGCAATGAACCGACTATTTTGGATTTAAAGGAATTTAATTATGATAGTTGCTCTTTGATAGATTGTATTTCCTTGTTGCAATCCGCGCTAAATTCTCTGCATGCTTATAGTCAAAATAAAGCTTTTACCAAACATATCGTTGATGCTTTAATGCAATCTTATGACGAAAAGCTTGAATTAGAAGTTTCTATCCCTAGAAAACTTCATGATGAGTGGGAACCTACTATTAAAATTAAAATTAAAGATCATGAATTCTATGCTTTATGTGATTTGGGTGCTAGCGTTTCCACGATTCCAAAAACTTTGTGTGATGTGTTAGGTTTCTGTGAATTTGATGATTGTTCTTTAGATTTGCACCTCGCAGATTCCACTATTAAGAAACCTATGGGAAGTATTAATGATGTTCTTATTGTTGCAAATAGGAATTATGTGTCCGTAGATTTCATTCTTCTTGACATTAATTGCAATCCTACATGTCCTATTATTCTTGGTAGACCTTTCCTTAGAACGATTGGTGCAATTATTGATATGAAAGAAGGGAATATTAGAATCCAATTTCCGTTAAGGAAAGGCATGGAACACTTTCCTAGAAAGAAAATTAAATTACCTTATGAATCTATTATGAGAGCCACTTATGGATTGCATACCAAAGATGATAATACCTAGATATATCCTTGCTTTTATGCCTAGCTAGGGGCGTTAAGCGATAGCGCTTGTTGGGAGGCAACCCAATTTTATTTTTGTTTCTAGCTTTTTGGTTTTGCTTAGTAATAAATAATTCATGTAGCCTCTGTTTAGATGTGGTTTTATGCTTTTAATTAGTGTTTGTGCCAAGTAGAACCTTTGGGAAGACTTGGGGGTAGTTTTTGCGATCTTGCTGTAAAAAACAGAAACTTTAGCGCTCACGAGATTTGCAGCCATTTTTTATGGAGAGTGAGATTAGGTTGATTATTTTCGCAGATGATTAATAGACAAATTACTCACATCCAAAAATTTCAGAATTTTGGGGGTTACAGAAGTATTTGAAACCTACAGATTACTTCAGATTGTTCTGTTTTTGACAGATACTGTTTTTCGTGTGTTGTTTGCTTATTTTTATGAATCTATGGCTAGTATCGGAGGTTATGAACCATATAGAAGTTGGAATACAGTAGGTTTAACACCAATATAAATAAAGAATGAGATAATTACAGTACCTTAAGTGTGGTTTGTTTTCTTATACTAACGGAGCTCATGAGATTTTATGTTGAGTTTTGTGTTGTGAAGTTTTCATGTTTTGGGTAAAGATTTGATGGATTATGGAATAAGGAGTGGCAAGAACATAAGCTTGGGGATGCCCAAGGAACACCAAGGTAAAATTCAAGGACAACCAAAAGCCTAAGCTTGGGGATGCCTCGGAAGGCATCCCCTCTT
>NW_021299950.1:0-1195 GCF_002162155.2 Triticum dicoccoides
AAAAAAAGGGAAAAACTTCCCTGTGCGGCCCAGCCAGCTGGCCGGCCCAGCAAGCCAGCCCAGCCCACCACCGCCGTCGTCCTCCTGGCGCCAGTCGGCCAGGCGTGTGGCCGGCGCGCGCGCACGGCCGGAGCGCCACGCCACCAGCCCGTCTGCCTGCCTCCCCCGCCAGCGCGACGCCGCGGCGCTTCTTCTCGGTGCCGCCCCGATCCCCTGGTCTTATCTCTCTCTCTCTCCCGTGCTGCTCTCTCCCTCTCTCTCTCACGGCCGAACACCACCGTCGCCGCCGTTCGCCATAGCCGCCGTCTCCGACCACCCCTCGCTCCCCCGACTAGCTCAGGAGCTCCGCCTTGACTCCCTCTTCCTCCCCACCGCTCCACAGCTCCCCGGAAGCCCTGCATCGCCGCCACGTCGCCGTTCCCCTCTTCGGGCTCCGATCATCGTCGCCGTCGAATTCGTCATCTCCAGCGCGTCCCCGAGCCCGCTAACCACCTCTGCAGCCCCGTGGTGAGCCCCGGATCGTTTCCCCCTTCTCCCCTGGTCTCTCCCGACCTCTAGGCCCTAGCCCCACCTTGGCCGAGAGCTCCACGCCGCCGGCGATGTCGCCGTCGTGGCCACGGTCACCGTAGCACCCAACCGAGCACACCATCGTGCTCCCCACCTCACCAGGAGCACGCAGCGCGCACTAACGCCTCCCCAAGCCCCCTGCAACGTCGATTCCAACCGCACCCGAACTCCGGCAGCCGCAGCCGAGCTCGCTGCCGTCAACTCCGGCCACCCCGAGCCCAACCACCACCACCAATAGTCGCGGCTCAACCTCAGCAACACGTAGATGCCTTCCGCCGTCCATTTGGTTGCCGGAATGGCAAAAAGCACTTTCGCCGCCGTCTCGGGCCTCGCCGGCGTCATGTCGCCGGTGGGGTTTGACCTGTCCGACCTGAGGTTTGACCCCCCAGGGTCACTGACGCGTGGGCCCTGTCGGTCAGATGGTTAGATTAGCGCTAACCACTGTTAGTTAACCCCTGACACTGACCAGTGGGCCCCAGCGCCACTAATTAGTAATTAGAATTAATTTAACCCTGTTTAACCCCCCTGTCACTGACGTGTGGGCCCCACACGTCAGGTTTGACTCCAGCCAGCCGCAGTTGACCACTGACGTCATGCTGACGTCATGCTGGCGCAATAACTATAATTT
>NW_021299951.1:0-2096 GCF_002162155.2 Triticum dicoccoides
CGTTAGTAGCAGAGAGGGAGGCAGATGATGAGCCAGCGACCATGGCAGACGCATCCAGCGACAAGCAGGGGGCTTCCCCGACAAGCTCTGGTCCCGACAAGGATGGATCTGCGCAGACACAGGAGGAGAAACAGAAGAAAATGGTGCAGCGCCCAGTTTACTTTGTCAGTTCCCTTCTGCAGGGGGCTAGGTCAAGGTACTCTGGTGTGCAGAAATTGCTTTTCGGCCTTCTCATGGCCTCGAGAAAGCTGCGCCATTACTTCCAAGCACATGAGATCACAGTTGTCACTCATTTTCCGCTGAAGAGGATACTGCAGAATCCAGAAGCAACAGGCAGGATTGTCGAGTGGGCACTGGAACTGTCAAGCTTTGGCCTCAAGTTTGAGAGCACTTCAACTATCCAGAGCCTGGCATTGGCAGAATTCATAGCAGAGTGGACGCCAACACCAGATGAAGAAATTCCGGAGACGAGCATCCCCGTCAAGGAAGCAAGCAAAGAGTGGCTGATGTACTTCGATGGTGCCTTCTCGCTGCAAGGCACCGGTGCGGGCGTGCTGCTTGTCGCGCCCACCGGAGAGCACCTCAAGTACGTAGTCCAGATGCACTTTCCTAAGGAGCAAGCAACAAACAATACTGCAGAGTATGAAGGTTTGCTTGCCGGTCTCAGGATCGCGGCAGACCTTGGGATCAAAAAACTCATTGTCAGGGGTGACTCGCAGCTTGTCGTCCGCCAAGTCAACAAGAGTTATCAGAGTCCGTTGATGGAAGCCTACTTTGACGAAGTGAGAAAGTTAGAAGAGCACTTTGACAGCCTACAGATGGAACATGTTCCAAGAGCTCAGAACGACATTGTAGATGGCCTGTCGAAGTGCGCCGCACTTAAGTTACCTGTGGAACCAGGGATTTTCGTGCTCAAACTGACTCAACCGTTCGTAACAACATCAACTGGACAGAGCAAGAAGAGGAAGTTGATTTCTGGTGACTATTTTCCGGCAGAGCTTCCCGAAGCCGCCGCCAAGAAGGTCCCCAAGATCAACACCAAGGGTGCTGAGGAGTCGTCTGCTCCAACAAGCCCTAGGGTTCGTTCCGTTAAAGCAGACGCTCCCGACAAGTTTTGCTCCGGCAAGCTTGCCGGGGAACATCAAGCTCCGGCTGAGCCGCAGGTTCTCGCCGTAGAAGCGGATGTTCCCGCAGCAGCATATGTGCCTTTAGTCCTTGTTGTCGAGCCGCAAGCTCCAGCATGGGCACAGCAGATTGTCCGTTTCCTTCAGACAGGAGAACTTCCCGAAGAGCAAGAAGAAGCGGAAAGAGTAGCCGGCAGTCAAGTATGTACCAGTTTGTCGACAACACACTGTACAGAAGAAGATTCAACGGTGTGAAATTGAAGTGTATTCACCGGGAAGATGGACAGAAGCTGTTGGCAGAGATACATGGAGGTATATGTGGCCACCACATTGGCGCAAGAGCGCTTGCCGGCAAAGCATTCCGGCAAGGTTTCTTTTGGCCGACAGCCCTCCAGGATGCAACTGCACAAGTAACCAAGTGTGAAGCATGCCAGTTCCATTCCAAGCAGATACACCAGCCAGCTCAAGCTCTCCAGACGATCCCTTTATCCTGGCCATTTTCGGTCTGGGGGCTCGACATCCTTGGCCCCTTTCCCCGGGCTGTTGGGGGCTTTGAGTACTTGTACGTTGCAATCGACAAGTTCACAAAGTGGCCGGAAGTGGAAGCAGTGAGGAAGGTGACAACACAGTCAGCAGTCAAGTTCTTCAGGTCGATTGTTTGCCGTTTCCGGGTCCCTAACAGGATCATCACCGACAACAGCACGCAATTCACGAGCCGCACCTTCATGCAGTACGTCCAAGATCTTGGCGCCAAGGTCTGCTTCGCTTCTGTTGCTCACCCGAGAAGCAACGGTCAAGCGGAGAGGGCAAATGCTGAAGTGCTGCGCGGGCTCAAGACCAGGACGTTCGACAGGCTGCGCAAGTGCGGAAAGAACTGGATTGAGGAGCTGCCGGTGGTTCTTTGGTCGATCAAGACGACGCCAAATCGAGCCACTGGTCAGACACCTTTCGCTCTAGTCTATGGGGCGGAGG
>NW_021299952.1:0-606 GCF_002162155.2 Triticum dicoccoides
GGAGTTATTTCCAAGAGTAACAAACCCTGGGGTGCGTTTACGTGTCGGTCATCAATCATCAACGCTCGCAGTTTTGGGCGATCCTGAGCCGTTTCGTGGACTATTATTCACCGTTTCGGGGCCCCAAAGCGATTTCCATAGTTGTTGAACCCCAAGGTGCGCTTACGTGTCGGTCATCAACACTTGCAGTTTTAGTCGATTCTGGCCCGTTTCGTGGGCTATTACTCACTGTTTGGGTCTCGGAGTGATTTCCATGATTAACAAACCCAGGGGTGCGTTTACGTGTCGGTCATCAACACTCGCGGTTTTTGTCGATTCTGACCCGTTCGTGGACTATTACTCATTGTTTTGGGGTCCCAAAGCGATTTTCGTTCTTGTTAAACCCAAGGTGTGCTTACGTGTCGGTCATCAACACTCACAGTTTTGGCCGATTCTGGCCCGTTTCGTGGACTATTACTCACTGTTTTGTGGTCCCAGAGTGATTTCCACGAGTAACGAACCCTGGGGTGCGTTTATGTGTCGGTCATCAACACCCCCAGTTTTGCCGTTTCTGACCCGTTTCATGGACTATTACTCACTGATTTGGTGTCCCGGAGTGATTTCCAC
>NW_021299953.1:0-1438 GCF_002162155.2 Triticum dicoccoides
GAACCTTTTCAGAGTTTATTTCAAATGCTTTTCAACTTCATGGTCTTATAGGTCAAAATAATCAGTAAATGCTTGAAAAATAACAAATCAAGTCAGAATGGGTTGTAAATTGATGATGTGGCTTTGAATGGTGCATTTTGAACATTGATAAACTATGGAGTTCAAATAAGCTCAAAAAAAAATGAAATCCCTTTGTAACAGACGAGTTTTCGTATGAAACCCTGATACTTAGAAAGAGATTGTCCGTTTTGTACACGAAGTGCATCCAGTTTTTGCCGTAACCCTCTCTACTTTCTCGCACATGATATGTGGGTGAAATGATGATACCATGCCAACTTGGAACCTTTTCAGAGTTCATTTCAAATGCTTTTCAACTTCATGGTCTTATAGGTCAAATTAATCAGTAAATGCATGAAAAATAACAAATGAAGTCAGAGAGGGTTGTAAATTGATGATGTGGCTTTGAATTGCAGTTTGAACACATAAAAACAATGGAGTTCAAATAAGTTCAAAAAAAATGAAATCCCTTTGTAACAGACGAGTTTCCGTATGAAACCCTGATACTTAGAAAGAGATTACCCGTTTTGTACACGAAGTGCATCCAGTTTTTGTCGTAACCCTCTTTACTTTCTCGCACATGCTATGTAGGTGAAATGATGATACCATGCCAACTTGGAACCTTTTCAGAGTTCATTTCAAATGCTTTTCAACTTCATGGTCTTATAGGTCAAAATAATCAGGAAATGCATGAAAAATAACAAATGAAGTCAGAATGGGTTGTAAATTGATGATGTGGCTTTGAATGGTGCATTTTGAAGACTGATAAACTATGGAGTTCAAATAAGTTCTAAAAAATGAAATTCCTTTGTAACAGACGAGTTTCCGTATGGAACCCGGATACTTCGAAAGATTTTGTCTGTTTTCTACACGAAGTGCATCCAGTTTTTGCCGTAACCCTCTCTACTTTCTCGCACATGATATGTCGGTGAAATGATGATACCATGCCACCTTGGAACCTTTTCAGAGTTCATTTCAATTGCTTTTCAACTTCATGGTCCTATAGGTCAAAATAATCAGTAAATGCGTGAAAAATAACAAATGAAGTCAGAAAGGGTTGTAAATGAATGATGTGGCTTTGAATGGTGCATTTTGAACACAGAAAAACTATGGAGTTCAAATAAGTTCCAAAAAAATGAAATCCCTTTGTAACAGACGAGTTTCCGTACGAAACCCTGATACTTAGAAAGAGATTGTCCGTTTTGTACATGAAGTGCATCCAGTTTTTGCCATAACCCTCTCTAATTTCTCGCACATGCTATGTGGGTGAAATGATGATACCATGCCAACTTGGAACCTTTTCAGAGTTCATTTCAAATGCTTTTCGACTTCATGGTCTTATAGGTCAAAATAATCAGTAAATGCATGAAAAATAACAAAT
>NW_021299954.1:0-3655 GCF_002162155.2 Triticum dicoccoides
GTACTGCATGCACTTCTGTTACTATTTACATGTTGAGAAATTTAAATTGATTTAACCTGTCACAGATTGATGACGTGATAAGTGAGAAGTACAGGCAGACATTAATTGCTCAACAAGCAAGAAAGGCGGAGGAAGAATTAGAGCAAGAAGATCGTGCCCAAAAAAAGAAAGATAATAGAGATGAGGCGTCATCGAGCAGGGATACTACATTACATCAACTGATGAAATGCATCAAAGATATGCAAAAAGAAATTAGACTTCTCCCTGGAAAATGTGCTGAGGTAATATGAGTGATGTGTACTTCAATTTACATGGGATTATTCATAATTTATGCATGTAGTTAATATTTTCGATGTGTCATTGCAGATAGTAGTGTAGAAGCTGGAGAAGAAATGTCTTGTCTTCAAGCCAAACAAGGGGTCTGATGATGACATTGAGTTTGTGGAGCATAGTGAAGACTGGGTGGGGAAGTATGGTCCATCAAAATATTGGCCAGATGTAGAATCAACTCCTGGAAAAGAAGATATGGACAACAGGGTGGACGCATCCTTCACCACTGGGAACGGGGACAAATTGGCGCGTGAGAAAGGTGTGCATCACAACACACCTGGTACAGGAGATGAAGGCGACCCCTTCATTATTGAGGACAATGGTAATTCACCCAACCCATCTCTTGCGATGGTAGACACGAAGGACTTTCCAGCTATTAATTCAACTCACAAGAATATTAATGAAGTGTCAGACGGGTCTAGCGCCGATAAATCTGAGGAGATTAGTATGGATAGTCTGAACACCCATATTAAAAATGGGAAAGAAACTGGCACTCAGGAGAATGATGGGAAGGAAAATGATGGGAAGGAGAATGATGGGAAATGCAAGAGGAAACAGTCAAAATACTGTCTTTCACCTTACCAACAGAACGGTGGACGTAAACGTGCAAAGAAAAGTAAGTGCTAGGTAATGTATTCTTGCAACATACTTCTGTTATTGCATGCACACTTTATTAACTCATTGTTTTTTACTATTTTAGGTCTATTTGGTATAAGAGCTGCTATGATTAGTACTGATTACATTAATGAGGATCACATAGAGGCCGCGGAGGTTTATATCTGGACACTGGCAGAGTCGGAGAAGCTTTGCAGAAAACTGTTGTGCACATGACGGGAATTGGTGGGGAAACATGTACGCCTGATATGCTTCAAGCCATCATTTCAAAAAAGTGGTTGCATGGCGGTGTAAGTATTAGCACTAAGTTATTAAGTTGTACATGTCATTTACATAAATTATCTAATAGGCGTATTGCTGTTATGTTATTTTGTAGGTCATCAATAGTTATTGAAACCATATGCAGACCCATAATCCTCATGCTGACCGTCACATATTATCATCTTGGCTGTCCCACTGGCTTATTCTTCATGCTGATGGAAAGGTTAATAACTCTAAGAGGCATTTTATGCATCATTTCACAAACCAAACTAAAATGGTGTCTAGAGTTACTGAAGAGTATTTCATCAAAGATAAGTTACTTCAGTTTAGTATGATCGTTCGTACTAATAACTATCTGTGTGTACACCAACATGAATAAACTTTGTTGTATGCATACTTTCATTTTCATGTGGAAGAAAATGATTGGATAACAGTTCTTATGCACAACAAGAAAAAGGAGTTTCAAGTTTTAAACTCTACTGGTAAATGCAGCAAAAGAGTTCTTGCAAAGATTGCTAAGCTGGTAAGCTTACAACGTTACATAAAACAATATATGGTTATTCAAAACATACTTCATATGGATTTGTCATTTTTATTTCAGAGGGCAGAAATAGCTAATGATACAAACGAGGTGAATGCTCTTATTGGAAAGGAACATCCTGACGTATCTTCCTGGCCAATAAGGGAGTACGATATGCCGTCACAAACAGACGGGTATGTTGCAAATGTTGAATTAGTATGTACTTGTCTGATCCATCAATAATTGACTTGTGGTTTCTTGCAGAGTCTCTTGTGGTCTTTTCATAGTGAAATGCGTTCAAAACTGGGACGGAGATGATTGGACATTTGAGCTTGATCAAGATGAGGTTAATGCTTCAAGGGGACGCATTCTAGCTGAAATACTTTTTTCAGAGTGGAACACAAAGGAAGTAGTGAAAGAGAAGATCCTCAAGATCATGGAGAAGAAATGAGTCAGAGGATGGGGTGTTGGCTATTATCTCCACTAAATAAACGTGCTGTTATCGGTACTTGATACAATTTTCATAATAAGACATCTCTATATTGTAATGCGGCATGGTTTAGCATGTTCCGCAACTAAATATATGTGTCATGCTCGGTATTTGCTACAATATCTATTTTTCAATGTCACTCTTATTTGCATAGTTGTCGGTGACACTCTTATTTGCATCATTGTGGGTGATGATTTTTCAACTTGTTATATAGTGTGATGATTACGCCGCCGTGGCTGGCCAGGTGTTGCTATTTTATATTGTTTTGTATATTGTAGTGTGATGTAATGCGGACGCCGGCTGCTTTTTGTCAAAAAAAAGCTTAGAAAAATGCCCAACCACCTCAGCCGGGTCCATAGTAGCGAACTGATCATACCCAAATCAAGCTCGAAGGGGGCGACTCGAGCGGATGATAGAGCCCACTAATGGGCCCGGCAACGGGGTCCAACAGGGCTGCGGGCGGTGATAAGTGAGGAGCTCGGTGGAGGGGGCGGAGGCAGCTATTTAAGCCGCTCCTCGCGCCCCTCGACTTCCGAGGTGGTACTAAATATGGCGCCCCATGCTGCACTTGGTCGCCGCAAGGCTCAGGAGGCCTAATGTGCGATGTCTCGGGCCGGCCCAGATCGGCCCAATGAAGGCACGCGGCCAGTCGCCCCCTCCCCCGGCTCACGCCCACTCCCCTCCCCCGCGCGTCGCTGAACTCAGTGTTTAGTCCCACCTCGGAAGCGGGGGCGGGCGAGGACCGGCTTAAATACCTGCCTCCGCCCCCTCCACCGAGCTCCTCTCTACTTAGTACCTGCAGCCCCGTTGGACCCCGTGTCTGGGCCCATTAGTGGGCTGAATCGGCCGCCCGAGTCGCCTTTGGGCTAGATTTGGGTAGGTTCTGCCTGCTACTATGGGCCCGGCAGAGGTATTTGGGCAATTGTTTTTCCAAACTTGCTACTTTGGACAGAAGCAGCGGCCGGCCGCATTCAAAATAGTACAAAGGGAATCACAGTATAAAATAGCAGCATCCGGCCGCATTTTATCACAGTACAATGAATACAAATCAGGTGTAGTAATCATCATAAAAAATAAACAGAATTTTGAAACTGCATATAGAAACAGTACAAATCATCACGTAACAGTACAAATCAAGTTTTCTGGCACACATGTGCGAATAAAAATTGCAGTACATATCAAGTTTTCTGGCACACATGTGCGAATAAAAATAGCATAGGTTATTCAGACATGACTCGTGCGATCACTTTTATTCTTCCTACAAACCAAGCTGCGTCTCTACGCCCAGTTCCTGAACAAAACATAAAGAAACGGGTGAGCAAATATAGTTGGTAAAATCAAAGTAGCAACCTAAAAAAATAAAAAGGTTGCAACTCACTTCTGGTTCTTACTGCATGTAGCCTTGTTATGACCTGGGAGACCACACAGACTGCACAAAG
>NW_021299954.1:4154-4906 GCF_002162155.2 Triticum dicoccoides
AATGTGTTTGCATGGCAGCCCTTTCCGAACCATCCTAAGACAACTGCATGTAATAGTTTCTTCTGAGTTACCTAGTTCATAAGCAACATTGTACCTGAACTTGTGGTTATCCTTCCATGTCACCATGAATGTCTGACAGCCAATTCCCACGAGCGTCTCAAATATCTCCAACTGACCCATCTTATGCAAATCATCTTGCATGATGTAGAAATTAGCAGGTGTGAATACTTTGGCGGCATGCTCCTCAAGGGCCTTATATTCAGTAACCGATGGTGGTTCCTTCTGGATTGCCTCGCAGTCATCGTACGCCTCGTTCTCACGCAGGCGAATTATACAGTTCTCATAATGCACCACCAAATCTACAATAGTCATACCGTAGTCCAGGTGAAGGTGAATGCAGGAGTTGAGGCTTTCACTCCTCTGGTTACTTCGCATACCAAGGAAAAAACCATCGGAAAGATATGAAGCTGCCCACAGTCTCCTCTTCCTGTACATCCTGTAAAGCCACTCTTCAGTTCTATCCGTCTTCCATTTATCATAGAAAGCTTTCCATCTCTGCTCAAAGTTCGCTTGAGAGGTGGCATAGTACAAGAGCGATCTGAACTCATCCAGTAACTTGTAATGCAGGTGCCTCTGCATATTTTTCTTGATATGCCAGGAGCAAAGACGATGGAAAACATCTGAAAGGATAGTCCGAATAGCCCGGATCATTGCAGCGTCACCGTCTGTGATGATTGACTTTGGCTTCACCT
>NW_021299954.1:4916-7991 GCF_002162155.2 Triticum dicoccoides
ACAGTTTGCCTTCATAAATGTCTGCAGCAGCCACACGTATGTCCCTTCCGTCTCGTCAGCAATGATGGCACAACCAAACACTATGGTGCAACGGTGGATGTTAACTCCGACAAAGGGGACGAACGGCATACCGTATCTGTTCATCTTATACGTGCATATCAAACACGACCACATCTCCGTAGTCCTGATAGTCCCTCCGCGACTGTGCATCGCACCAGAACATATTCTTTAGTCCCCCTTCCTTGTCAAGCACATACTCAAAAAAAAAACTCAGGGTGCTTCTCCTTCCTGCTCCTCATAATGCCAACTGCCGTCTCTGCATCACCCTTTGCAATGAGCTTCATTTTTTCTCTGCAGCAAAGATTGTAAATGTCCCTCCTGATAAGCCCGCACTTATCGTACGAACCGTATATGCAACAAAGAAATTCTAGATAGAGCAAAGAGATGAATCAGCTATATGTGTTGGAGTAAACCACGTTAGGTGATGTTCAGTACGGTACTAGCTAGTCAGGTGACTCGGTTAGTTAGTTAGTGCATGGATGAGTCAGTGTAGTTTGCATGGAATGAGTCCAAGCCGGTGGCTCTTGACCGTGTGTTGGTGGCGCATGGATAGGAGTGGATGGCATTAGCATCATGCATGGAGTTAGTTGGAGTAGTGGCTAGACGTGATGGCCGGACGTGATGGCTGGCTGTGTGCCCCCCTGTGTATATATATGTCACATTGAGCAATGGAAAGTGGCCGTGAGGGCTGAAGGAAACCATGTAGCGCCTGTGATTGTCACCGGGAGAGATAAGGCAAAGCTAATTTTCTACTTGATGAATGTGTGCTTGCGTGTGTGTTCTCATGTGTTCTTGAGAGAGACAAAGAGAGAGGATAGAGTTGTGGAGCTCCGAGGAAGAAGAAGCGGCGCTGCGATGAGACGGCGCCAATAATTGGTATTCAGAGCCACAAGGTTCGAGGGGTGGACGTGGCGCGCGGTGGCGTCCGCGGCGGATGCGGCGTGCGCGGCCGGCATGGAGGCATCGGCTGCGGCGCGCGCCGAGTGCGTGGCGACGGCGACGCACGGCGAGTCCGCGACTGTGCGGTGTGATGTCGTGCGCGCGAAGAGCACGGTGGTCGCGGAGACGAGGAGGTCGCGGAGGACCTGCGTGGTGGCGCGGAGGTCGCGGCGGCTCGGCGTGACAACCGTGGAGGCGCTTGGCACGGAGCCGCGGCGGCCGCGGTGGACCTGCGTGGTAGCGCAGAGGCTGCGGTGGCGCGGCGTGACGGCATGGAGGTGGTGCGCTGCGGTTGAGGTCGCAGCGGTGCAGGGCAATAAGCCGCCGCGGCGAGCCGGGCGCGACCGGTGCGTGTTATGGGTGCGCACTGGACGCGTCGGGACCGCGGGCGCGCGTACGAGCGTGCGGTTGACGTTGGGAGGAGGCGTATGTCGCTGTGGTGCTCGAGTCCGTGCTCGAGTTCGGCTACATCCTTCCGGCGTTTGTCGCTGGCGGCTGCCATGGCTGACGCGGAGGCGGCACGTGGTGATCGTCTGGTGCTGTCGGGCTCGTCGGGCGCGTCGGGTGCGCGCGGGACGTGCAGGACGCACTGATACGGTCGGACTCGTCGGGCGCGTCGGGTGCGCGCGGGACGTGCGGGGCGCAAAGGGACGCCAGACGTGTGTCGCCGGCGGAGAAGGAGCTTGGCGTATGTCGCCGGGGTCGTGACGGAGCACGGTGCGACCGGCGTCAGTGCGCCAGGTCGGGTCCGTGGCGGTGTGACCGGCGTCGATGCGCCGGTCGGGTCCGCGGGCTGGGTGACGACCGTGACGACGACAATAACAGGAGTTGCAACAACTCCAGCAATGGCGAGATCGTGGTTTAGGGGAAGTATGTTAAAGTAAACCACGTTAGGTGATGTTCAGTACGGTACTAGCTAGTCAGATGACTCGGTTAGTTAGTTAGTGCATGGATGAGTCAGTGTAGATTGCATGGAATGAGTCCAAGCCGGTGGCTCTTGACCGTGTGTTGGTGGCGCATGGATAGGAGTGGATGGCATTAGCATCATGCGTAGAGTTAGTTGGAGTAGTGGCTAGACGTGATGGCCGGACGTGATGGCTGGCTGTGTGCCCTTCTGTGTATATATATGTCACATTGAGCAATGGAAAGTGGCCGTGAGGGCTGAAGGAAACCATGTAGCGCCTGTGATTGTCACCGGGAGAGATAAGGCAAAGCTAATTTTCTCCTTGATGAATGTGTGCTTGCGTGTGTGTTCTCATGTGTTCTTGAGAGAGACAAAGAGAGAGGATAGAGTTGTGGAGTTCCGAGGAAGAAGAAGCGGCGCTGTGATGAGACGGCGCCAACAATATGGAGGAGGGTGGAATGCGTGGTAATCCAGCAGTGATGGAGCTACAGACATATTGATGGGCAGGCCAAGCTAAAGAAAAACACATGAAAAAGTATTTAATTCTGAATCAATTCCTTGCTGACTGGCCTTGACCGTGGCTACATACATTGTAAGTAGTAAACAACAAATGCTACTGAATTGATGATGAGATGAACAGATGAAGACCTAATAAATTAAAATTTAGGGGAGGGGAAACTGGGAACGATTCAAATAAAATTTAGATAGCATCTGCAAGGTGAATTCAGATAATGACCACGTTTATCTTTTCCCTTGACTGGAGAGTGAAGCTGGCATATTGCGGCTGGGTTGTGTTGAAATATATTGCCCGCCTCCCTCCATCAGTTCGGACTTTTGGATGAGTTGGCTAGAGCATGAATTCAATATGGTATCTGAGCCAAGAGGTCTTGAGTTCAAGACCCTGCCAACGCAGTATTAAATAAAATGATTCTGCGGCCTACATCGATCCCACGTCGAAGGACTAAAATAGCCTAGACGTGAGGGGGAGTGTTGAAATATATTGCCCGCCTCCCTCCATCAGTTCGGACTTTTGGATGAGTTGGCTAGAGCATGAATTCAATAGGTTGCCGCTGCTAGCTGCGCGTAGTGACGCGCCCCAGGTGGGTCGGCCGACTCATCCTGCTGCTGTCCACGTGTGGTGGTGGGCGATGGCGACGGCCGACGGCTGCTGC
>NW_021299954.1:8854-9979 GCF_002162155.2 Triticum dicoccoides
AGAGAGAGAGAGAGAGAGAGAGAGAGAGAGAGAGAGAGAGAGAGAGAGAGGCGATGCCGTGGTATTTGCCGATAGGAAACCTCCTACTGGGACTTGGGAGGCCGTGAGAAAATTGCAGCTGCTTGATTCCTCCAATTGGCCGTACTGTAGGTGTCCTAATAATATACGATGTTGCCTTTTTTTTCATATTCAAGGAAACGATGGCGTTGTTCACATGCGCACCTGATGCATCATATTGGTAAGTTTTTTTTAAAATATGTTTCCTTGTTTGCATCTGATCGTGCGTGTCATGTCATCTGTACATCATCTATGTTTTCCTTGTTTGATCCTTATTTTTGTACATGACAAGTCCAATTGTTTCTACGTAACAATATTTGTATGTAACGTTTATATCTTTTAATCTCAATCCTTGATATCTAAAATTAGTGGTCAAGATAATTTAATCTGTGCGGATCAATATAATGGCTTATTTGCCTCTTGTCTTAATAATTATATAATAGATAGATGTCACAATGGACATGAAAGAATCAGCAGTAAAGTTTGTGATATGCTATGGAGCTCTGCTAAATTAGTATTTTGGAAGGAAATATTAGTTGCATTTACATGTACAAGATACTTGCATCTTGCTAATCTAGTATTTTTTTGAGTGTGAGAGAGATTGTCGTTAACTTGGTAGTAATTCAGTATCAGGATACTATTCATGTTTGTTTCGGGGGGAGGGGTTGACAAGATGCCTCTGGGACTTTGACAAGAACCCACCCCACCATACTTTTGTTTGTCTAAATTGAGACGACGTACTTTTTTCTTCACTAGCACATAGGCCCGTACGTTGCGACGGGGAAAGCAAATCATCGCATGCTCCAAGCGACCCACCCGTCTTACTACTCTCTTTGCCACCATGGTCATATTCTCCACCTATTCACGACAAACGAGATAAAATTGATTTCGCAAGCCCCTCTAGTAGCAATTGATCTTTTTCCCCACACTCTCCTTCTAAAAAACAGAATACATGTAAACTGATAAATATGTACCTAATAGTTTGTTGCAATTAACAAGCCAAATGGGGGATGGCGTTTGAGTCGGGCGGTGTGGAGGGCGACGCGGAGGGCGACGCGTCTGGGCCGC
>NW_021299954.1:10424-18760 GCF_002162155.2 Triticum dicoccoides
GGCAGCCGGTTCTGGGCGCTAGAGGGGATTGACTCTGACATCGACGCCGACGAGGTAGGTTCTCAGGTGAGTTTAGGTAGTTCCGGTGGTTCGCCGAGGCCCAAGGCTGGGTGCTCGGTGGGCGATTTCATCGCCCGCGCGGAGGAGCTTGGGGGCTCCTTCGTGGCTGGTCGGCGGTGTGCTTTTGCTCCCGGAGGGCAGGGAGGCCGCCGCCTGGCGGCGCGGATCTGGTGCTCGCCAAAGCGGGTGGATGCGGGCCCAGAAGGCCGCTCGTGCGTCATCCCGGAGGCGGACCGCCGAGATCTGGTGCTGGCGGAGCCCCCTCGGGCTCTTTCGTGCCTGCCGGAGCCGGCAGGGGCTGGCGACGGCGGCGGCGGGGCTGGCCGGGCAGGGGCTGCACGGAACCTGGCTAGGGTTTCCGGGGCACCGACGGCTGGGCCTGTTCCGGTGTTGGGCCAAAGTGACTGGCCCAGCCTGCCAGGGGGTGGGCTGGGGGACCCTGCGTTGGGCCAGCAGGCTTCAGCGCCTGTGGGGCTGGTGGGCTCAGTGTGCTCTCCACCGTGACTGGGCCGGGAGGGGGGCAGGGGCTCCCCACCGAGTCGGGGCTAGTCCAATCAGGCCGAGTGGCCGGTTGCAAGCCTGCGCCTCGGCCCGGGCCCAGCGTGACGGAGAAGCCGAGGCCGTCTCCTCCTATTAATAGGTGGATGTGGGTACCGAAAGGAACCCTAGATCTATCGCTAGGGTTTCCTGCCTCTCCCTCGCAGGTGCGGCGCTTCAGACATCTCGCGCGCCGTCTGCACCGATCCGCCCCTCCTCCTCCCCTTTCGTGCTCATACGCCACTGCGGTGTGGATGGGGTCCCGCCGGAGTGACAAGCCCCCCATGTCACCTCCGATCCCGGCGGCGGAGCGCCAGCGTGAAAAGGATCTGCGGGCGAAGGCGCTCGCCAAGGTGCCACCGTCTCCAGCGGAGGATGGGGGCTGGGGGCCGCCGCCTCCATGGTGGATCGCTGAGCAGGAGCGGAAGAAGGACGAGGAGCGCGAGCGAAAGAAGAGGAAGAAGGAGGAGTACCGGCGGCGGGGACTTGAGCAGAAGAAGGAGCTCAAGCGGAAGGAGTCCCAGGTCCCTCCGGGCGGCGAGCGGGCCGGAGTTCCGCAGGACAAGAAGCCGAAGCTTAAAGGGGGCGGCTCGGCGCCGCTGCTGTTGGCGGCTGGCCCCGAGGCTTCTAAGGGATCGGCGGACGCCCCGATCCCCGTGGAAGAGGCCGACGGGCCGGAGTGTTTAAAGTGCGGCAGGGTGGGGCACTACCAGAACATGTGCTCCTTCAAACCCCTGTGTGTCGTCTGCCACGAGGAAGGACATGCGTCTGCCTACTGTCCCACGAGGGGGAGGCCCCTGGCGCTGCAGATCATGGGCAACACTATTCCGGGCGAAGGCTTCTTCTGCCTCCCTTTCGTGGACACGGAGGGGGAGGAGGTCCGTGCCCCTCTCGTCTCGGATACGGCGATCATTTCGGCGGCACCGGGCAAGCTTTCCATCCCCATCCTGGAGGCGGAACTCCCTCACCTCTTCGAAGGGGAGTGGGACTGGCAAGTCTCGGCCGTCGGAGCCGACCAGTTCTCGGTCGTCTTCCCCGACAAGGCCATGCTAAGGATGGCAACCCGCAGCGGCAAGCTCTACTTCTCCCTCCACGACATCATGGCGGACATCAAGGAGGCGCGTCCAGAGGAGCCCACGGCCGAGCTCATGCCGGACACCTGGGTCAAGCTGTGGGGCGTGCCACCCAAGCACCGCCACGTGGACCGTCTCATGGCCGCCACTGTGATGATTGGACGCCCGATGGAGGTGGATCTGGCGTCGCTGTCTGGCCTGGGTCCGGTGCGGATGCGTTTCGCGTGTCGTGCCCCGGCCAAGCTCAAGGGATACGTGCAGATCTGGTTCAACAGTGAGGGATACACCTTCCGCCTTGAGGCAGAGGCGGGCGCTCAGCAGGGCGCGGCTCCAACCCCCCCTCCCCCTCCGCCATCTGACCTCGACAAGGGCCAGGAAGACAAGGACAAGGACAAGAACAAGGACCAGGACATGAGCACGGGGGATGACTCCATCGACACGGCTACTTGGGACAAACTGGGCCTCAAGGACAAGGATGGGCAGGCTGCGCCTCCGGCGGCGGGCGCGGCTCAGGATCAGGAGGTGTGCCAAGTGGTGGTGAGAAGCAACGAGACGGGTTTCAACCAGTACGGATCCAACATGACCATGAGCCTCGACATCGACAAGGGCGTCTCGGCGTCCTGCGACTCGGAGGGCCGCTCGACGCTGGTCTCCCCGGTGGTTGCACTGGTGGACGCGTCAGGGGCTGTGGCAAGCCCTCCCAAGGTGGTGACCGGCAGTGGCGGCGGCGTGTTGAAGCTTCAGAAGAAGACGGCGGGCCGCAAACCACCTGTGGTGGCGCCAGCGGGCACCCCCGATGTCCGTGCGAGCGTGTCGGTCCAGAGGCCGGTGGTGATGGCACTGGCCTCTCCAGGGGGGCTGGCAGGGGACACCCCATCGGTCATCTCCCCCCCCACCTCCGGACGCTCTTCGGGTGGAGGTGGCCAAGGTGGCGCCCATCCCCACGGCCAGGCGGTCCAAGGCGGTGGCGTCCCCGGCGACTCAAGAGAGGACGAGCTCCCGTCCGAAGGGCGCCAAGGGCAACATGCCGTCCCTCCAGCGGGCCCAGCTCCTCCAGGCGCAGAAGAACCTCGAAATCGAAGGTAACCCCATGCCCCGCTTTACGATTTTTGAAGATTATCCAGATGAGTGCTTGTGGGGTATCTTAGCGGATAGTGGCGTCGCGATGGCTGACGCGGGGGAAGCGCAAGAGGTGCTGTCTCTCATTCGTGCGAAGGAAATCGCGCAGGCTGCGCTTGCTAAGGCAGCGCAGGCCCGCGCTGCGCCTGCAGCAAAGGAAGCAGGGGCTTCTCTGGTGCCAGGTGTGCGGCCCTATCAGTAAGGGAGTTTTGATATTTATGTTATGCTCTATCCATCCATGTCTTTGTTTACATATGTGGAGTGCTCTAGATTGACTCAATCGAGCTCAACTTTTGCTTCGTTGTTAATCTAGGCAGATCGTCAACTTGTTTGCGATTTTGCCGATGCTACCGTTAGTGTTCCATGCATGCTATGCCTTTGTTCTTGCCATGTGTAGCTAGCACATTGTGCCTTCTTGCTGGTTATATGCTTTCCTTGCCATGACTTGCACCGTAGTGAGTGCATCGAGCTCGTTTACATGCCTTCGTGAGTTAAATTTCTGCATGCCTCAGTTTTCACTAAGTCTGAAAATTGATTGTGTTCGAGCTATGTTCGTGAGCTCGGTAGAGTATTTTGTGAACCCTTTTGGCCCCAGGTCACTTTGGGTGTTTTGTTAAGCTTGTTGAGTTTCTCTATGCCATGTTCTTACTTGTCCTGTTCAGGTTTTGTATCATGTTGTTTTGCTGCTCCGAAGAGGGCTTCGTGATCTGAAATTTCAGGCTAGTGTTAATTTCACTAAGTCTGGAATCTGTTTTGCATATTCATTTTTTCCATGCTTGTTTGAACCTCTTAATGCATGAATTTGCCTATGGCTCAGTGCTAGTGTTTTGTTAACCATCTTGTGTAAATCACTGCCATGTATTTTGTTTTCATGTTGGGTGGCTGTAGCATGTTCATTTCGTTGCATTTAGGAGCCTACTTGCTGTATATCGCAGATCGGTTCGTTTCGTAAAACGCTCGCCATTTCCAAACCGTAGCTCCGATTCCTATGATCTTTATATCGTTTTCAGGTGATTTATTCCCCTCTATCCAGTGGCACACTTAGTTTTCCAAGTTGAGGCCAAGTTCATGCACTTTCTGTCACGTCTTGCATTTTGCATCCCGCATCGCATCCCGCATAGCATACCGTCTTTGCATATTATTGTTGCCCTTGCACGTGGTTGATTGTATCCTTGTTGCTTGTTTGTGTTGTTGGGTAGAGCCGGGAGACGAGTTCGCTAATGAGGAGCCCATTGAGTGTGCTTTTGAGGATCCAGTCACCTCTAACAGCTTTGCAGGCAAGATGATCATACCCTCGAAATCACTACTATCTTTGCTATGCTAGTTTGCTCGCTCTTTTGCTTTGCCACTGCTACGATGCCTACCATTTGCTCGTCAGCCTCCCAATTGCATGATTGAACCTCTAACCCACCATTGTCCTAGCAAACCGTTGATTGGCTATGTTACCGCTTTGCTCAGCCCTTCTTATAGCGTTGTTAGCTGCAGGTGAAGATTGGAGCTGTTCCTTGTTGGAACATTTATTTACTTGTTGGGATATCATTATATTCCTATATTATCTTAATGCATCTATATACTTGGTAAAGGGTGGAAGGCTCGGCCTCTCGCCTAGTGTTTTGTTCCACTCTTGCCGCCCTAGTTTCCGTCATATCGGTGTTATGTTCCGGGATTGTTGCGTCCCTTACGCGGTTGGGCTATAATGGGAACCCCTTGATAGTTCGCCTTGATTAAAGCTTCTCCAGCAATGCCCAACATTGGTTTTATCATTTGCCGCCTACCCCCCCTTTTTCCCTTGGGTTTCCGGAGCCCGAGGGTCATCTTTATTTTAGCCCCCCACGGGCCAGTGCTCCTCTGAGTGTTGGTCCGAACTAGAGCCCTGTGTAGCGCCACCTCGGGGAAACTCAAGGGTTGGTTTTAGTTGTACGGATTGCTCATCTGAGTGTGCCCTGAGAAAGAGATATGTGCAGCTCCTATCGGGATTTGTCGGCACATTCGGGCGGTGTTGCTGGACTTGTTTTAACCTGTCGAATCATCTTGTTGTACCGAGATACCGAGTCTGATCGGTGTGTCTTGGGTGGAGGTCTATTCCTTCGTTGACCGTGAGAGCTTGTTATGGGCTAAGTTGGGACCCCCTGCAGGGATTGATCTTTCGAAAGCCGAGCCCGCGGTTATGGGCAGATGGGAATTTGTTAATGTCCGGTTGCAGATAACTTTAACTAAACTTAATTAAAATGAATCAACCGTGTGTGTTACCGTGATGGCCCCTTCTCGGCGGAGTTCGGGAAGTGGACACGGTGTTGGAGTTATGCTTGCGCAGGATGTTCCTTTAGCTTCTCCCTCGTGCTTCACCTTCTCTTCTCGCTCTCATTTGCGTATAAGTTAGCCACCATATATGCTAGTCGCTTGCTGCAGCTCCACTTATATTGCCGTACCTATCCTATAAGCTTAAATAGTCTTGATCGCGTGGGTGTGAGATTGCTGAGTCCCTGTGGCTCACAGATACTAGAACTCCAGATGCAGGTCCAGGTGTTTCTGCTCCAGTTGACGATTACGAGCTCAAGTGGGAGTTCGACGAGGACTCTCAGCGATACTACGTGTCTTTTCCGGATGATCAGTAGTGGTGCCTAGTTGGGGTTATCGATTCAGGGCCTTGTCGCATGTTGGGGGTCTTTTCTATTTTGGCACCGTAGTCGGGCCATGAGTGATTTGTATGATGGATGTTATTTATGTACTCTGATGTGACGTGGCGAGTGTAAGCCAACTATGTTATCTCCCCCTTTTATTATGTATTACATGGGATGTGTAACGATTTCCCGACTTGCGACATTGCTTTCAATGCGGTTATGCCTCTAAGTCGTGCCTCGACACGTGGGAGATATAGCCGCATCGAGGGCGTTACACCACCCTACCGGTGAAGGGGAGACTCGGCTGGGGTCTGCTCTGAAGACTCCATGCCTATGGCGGAAGGAGCTCATCAACCTTCCGAACTGGACGCCTCCGCCTCCTCCTCCTCCTCCGGTGAGTCAGGGCACTCCGCCTCCTCCACCGCCTCCTCCTCCGGCGAGTGACGATCAGGGCCCTCGGACGGCTCCTTCTCCGGCGCGTGGCGGCACTCCGCCTCCTTCTGCGCCTGCGCCGACGCGCCCGAGCAGCCAGCCTCCTCCTTCTCCGCCTCGTCAGCAAGGGCGGAAGAGACCTGCCGCCGCTCCAGGTGCTCCGGCGCGTCGTAGTCCTTCTCCTCCGCCTCTTAAGCAAGTAAAGAAGACAACCGCTCCGTCTGCTCGGTCGGCGTCTAGCAGTACAACCAGAGGCGGGAGGACATACAGATTCGGTCCTTCTCTGAAGACTCCAGAGAAGTTACCATACGAGAGGACCCAGGAGGAGAATGCCGAGATCGCGCGAGAAGAAGTGAGGAAATTCTTTGAAGGGGTGAAAGCAAAGAAACATCCACCTCCGGAGGAGAAGGTAGATCGGGTGAAAGTGAAGCGCACTCTGGCTGCCCTGACAAAACCACCGAAGTCTGATCCGCCAAAAGGAAACTATGACCGCATTATTGGAAAGGAATTTGCCGAAGCGGAGCGGTCAGGAAGTACTATCAGTGATCAAAGGCTGAAAGAACGATGAGCTGGGAAACAAATTGCCCAGCTCGGCGAACAAGCGAAGCAATCATGCCCCCCGCTCAAGGTGCCTAGCCACAACATCGCTAATGATCCGAGGATGGTGCCCGGTTATAGCAATCTTGCAGATTACCTGCCCGACGAAGTACATTATGAACCCATGGACACGCAGATACAAAGATACGAGTACGGGAAGCCTCTCGTCAAAGATGAAAGATCTCTATCAACGATGATGCGAAGATTGCATGATTGGTACTTGAAAATCTGCAGAGACTCTGGGGGAGGAGTACTTTGTATTTGAAAGTTAAAAAGGAGCATGACCTCATTGGAATTGATCTATTGCCTGTTCCATTTGAGGAGTTCTATCAGTTTTTCAATCAATTGGCCCTCGATAAAACAACGGTCGCCTGCTACTGTCTCTAAGTAGTACTACTTCTGTCATTAAGTTTCTCTATATAGCTTAGCTCTTTCATTGCATGTATTTATAATCATCCTCACTATATTATGCAGATTGAAGATCGTCGAATTGAAGAAAAGACAAGTCGGTGATATTGGGTTCATTAACACATATCTCATAGATGCAACTCAGGTTAAATTTCATGCCGCAGATACCGAGGCTAGCATGCTACAATCGTTGATAATAAATCAAAACAAAGATATAATACTCTTTCCTTACAACTTCAAGTGAGTGTTACTGTCTTGTGCGTATTCGGTTTCCCTTATATATTAGTCAAGGTTATAGTAATGTAATTGATGAGTTATGCATGCGTGTGCAGTTTCCACTTTATTCTCCTACATATTAAGCTTGAGCAGGGACTAGTAACCGTCTTAGACTCAAGACGAAAAGATCCCAAGGACTATGCAAACATGACTCAAATACTCGAGAAGTAAGTTAAGTCGATCATTATCCACCATATCAGCAACTTTGTTCATTTCCTGATATATCAAGTAATTGTTTTCTTTGTCCGGCAGGGTTTGGAGAAAATTCACCAGAAAAGCTCCGGGACTGCCGAAGGAGCTGCAATTTAGACACCCGAAAGTAAGTACTAGCTATAGTAGCATTTTAAGCGCATCTACTAGTCATTCAAGCGCTAGTTTCATCAATGCCATTTGGCATTCTTGCTTATCAGTTTGATTAACCTCTATTTCTTGTATAGTGGTTGTGGCAGGAACAAGGGAATGATTTCTGTGGATACTATGTTTGCGAGTCCATCCGCCACACGACCTGTGAGCGGGGCTACACTGACAAACAATATGAAGTACGTAAATAACAACATTCACAATTTTATTTTATTACCATCATTTGTGTTGAGTTTCATTCATTCATATATATGTATTGACCCCCTTCTTTAAATTAGATGTTTCGGAAGCGGGATGAACTCCTAGCACCAGCTCGCATGCGAGCAATTCAAGAGGAATTGGCGGCATTCTTTCTTGACCACGTGATCCCTGAAGACGGAGAATTCTATGTTGACCCTGAGTCCGTATGATTATATTTGTAAGAGATAATTATTGTATATATGTAGCCGGTAGTGTCAGATAGATATACGAGAACTTGTTGTTCGACCAATCTCTCGGAGAAAGAGAGGTGGTCGATATCACTTCTCTCTGTATGCATATATGTTCATCACGATCTTCTGTTTCCTTCGTTCGCTTACTAGCTAGCCAGCGTGTCTAGTCCTCTCTATACGTATGTATAGTACGTAGCGTCGACCAAGCAGGGACATAAGAGAGGACACTCCTCTCTATTAATTATAGCTAGCTAACACAATATATGAAACACCTAAATTAACCCCCCAAAACCCCCAACCCCCCCTTTCAAAAAAAACAAAAACCCCAGCCACAGAAATGCTGACGCGTGGATGCCTATTGGTCCCGGTTGGTGCCACCAACCGGGACCGAAGGGTCTCCTGACAGGGCTCTGCGCACTGCC
>NW_021299955.1:0-997 GCF_002162155.2 Triticum dicoccoides
TAAGTGTCGGTCATCAACACTCACAATTTTGGCCAATTCTGGTCCGTTTCGTGGACTATTACTCACCATTTTGGGGTCCCAGTGCGATTTCCACGATTGACGATCCCCGGGGAGTGCTTACATGTCGGTCATCAACACTAGTAGTGTTAGCCAATTGTGGCCCGTTTCGTGGACTATTACTCACTGTTTCGGGGTCCCTAAGTGATTTCCATTGTTGTTGAACCCCAAGGTGCGCTTACGTGTCGGTCATCAACACTCGCACTTTTTGGCCGATTCTGGCTCGTTTCATGGACTATTACTCACAGTTTTGGGGTCCCGGAGTGATTTCCACTATTAGTGAACCCCGGGGTGCGTTTTCGTGTCTGTCATCAGCACTCGCGATTTTTGTCGATTCTGACCCGTTTTGTGGACTATTACTCACCGTTTTGGGGTCCCAAAGCGAGTTCCCTCGTTGTCAAACCCCCAAGATGTGCTTACGTGTTGGTCGTCAAGACTCATAGTTTGGTCCGATTCTGGCCCGTTTCTTGGACTATTACTCAGTTTTGGGGCCCCGAAGTGATTTCCATGAATGACGAACCCCGGGGGTGTGTTTACATGTCGGTCATCAACACTCACAATTTTGGCCAATTCTGGTCCATTTCATGGACTATTACTCACCATTTTGGGGTCCCAGTGCGATTTCCACGATTGATGATCCCCGGGGAGCGCTTACATGTCGGTCATCAACACTCGTAGTTTTAGCCAATTCTGGCCCATTTCGTGGACTATTACTCATTGTTTCGGGGTCCCTAAGTGATTTCCATTGTTGTTGAACCCCAAGGTGCGCTTACGTGTCGGTCATCAACACTCGCACTTTTTGGCCGATTCTGGCTCGTCTCATGGACTATTACTCACAGTTTTGGGGTCCTGGAGTGATTTCCATTATTAATGAACCCCGGGGTGCGTTTTCATGTCGGTCATCAGCACTCGTGGTTTTTGTCGATTCTGACCCATTTTG
>NW_021299956.1:0-1666 GCF_002162155.2 Triticum dicoccoides
CAACGTAAGCAAGAATCTTAACCCCTATACTCCTCATAAGGAGAGCTTGGAATCTGAAGATTTTTCTGCAAAGTAGGTTTCCCTTTGGCATGATATTTGGTAACTTGCTGCTATTGTAGTTATATTGATAACCTGGTGATTTCAGATACCAACAAAAAATTATTTGCCTGCATAGTATTATGGTTGCAGAAGTCCTTGTGGATATCCAATAAAATATAAATATGAACCACCACTTAGTGGATTGCTGCTATTTAGAGCTCTCCTATGTTAATGCTACTTTGAGTCTAGATGGCATTAACTACAGAGAAGGGATCTGGCTAGGTTTGCAATGGCATGTGTACTAACGAATGATTTTAGTCTCGGGTTTTCCCTGCAAAACTGAAGTTCATGTCTCATGTTTGGATTATTCACGGTGTAGTCTGATGGTAATTTGTCTACTTAAGGCAGTTTACGTATTCTTCCACAACTTCATTTTATGCTTTCAGACTTAAAGTTTTGGGGATAGTTTGGATGTTATACCCAAGGCATTATAATTGCTCTATATTATTCATAATTTCGTATGTCATCACCTTAGACTACTCGAACTGTCGGCCATCCTTTGTGATTAAACAATTCTTGACTGATTATATCCATTTCAAGTGTAATGCAAGTGTTGAATTGTGATTCATGAACAGCAAGCCCATTTGGGGAATGTATTTGAACAATGACCCAAGCAGTCGCACAAGTGGATCTGCACATATTATTATCAAGGTATCATCTCATCTCTTAATTTTCTTTGCCACTCTAAAATAATCGGTTTTCTCTTTCATGTGAGCATTTTGATTTTATTTCTAGAAGCTTGACAAGAAAACTAAAAACAAATAATTAGAGAAGATTAACCGGACGGGAGGAGAGGGAAGAAGGGATAAAGAGAAAAGAAATACATAGTAACGTTATATTGATTAAGGAGTTCTAGGAATGCATTTGCTTCTAACTATATATAAAGATCTTGCATGTGATTAACCGGGCGGGAGGAGAGGGAAGAAGGGCTTGGCCACTTGGATCATGAGATGACTATTCAATTGACTAATATGACCATTTGTGCTATCTATTCGATGGCATGCATCATAGAAACAAAGATTAGTTTTGTTGTTGTGGATTTTGCAGGAAAACATAGTAGATCATGGTGGATGAAGAGAACATTAACTGACAGACTTTTCAGTAAAAAAAATTGGCTGCCTTGATTGGTTTATTTCTTATCAATTAAATTTGTATGTGATGACTTCTCAATTTTTCTTGAAATTTGTCGATTGAAGGAAAACTTGATCAATTTCATGGGAACTAATGCAGGGACTACCCGAGGATTGGAGCAGAGGCATTGGTTTCTGGCTTTCTGCATATGCATGATTGCAGTGTAAAACTTCAGGTTATGCTGATTGTGTGCTATTTTGTACGCCCTTCTTAATAAGATAACAGATGCAACGAGTTTGAACCTCTACTTGTAGTTTGGTACTACAATGCCAATTCTGATGCAGAAAAACAAACTTTTGCTTATTGTACATGTCATTAGCAGATATATATGAGATGTGAGAAATACAGAAGCTAATATCTTGGTAGTATAAAGCATGATTGGAATATGTTGAAGGTTACAAAAGAATGTTGTAATAAAACAAAGATGCAAGTACTC
>NW_021299956.1:7796-9835 GCF_002162155.2 Triticum dicoccoides
TAAAATATATTATGATGCCTTTCTGTTCCATGCTGCTTAGCTCACCTATGATGTATGTGACTGATCGATGAAGGCGGCTAAAGCGGCAGCCGGATGCCTCCCATGTTCCTCACGTACTTTAATATTAGCAATAATGTCACTATAACAATATCATATGGAGTAGTACGTATCATATCACGTCATTGCATGCGAGGAAAAAATGTCTATAAAATGGATGTCCAGGCCCATCGACTCCACTCCACTCACTGGGCATCTTCTTCTTCCTCCTCGTTCTGCATATCACACAAGCTAGCTAGCAGCTGCTGTCATTGATCAACCTTCGGGAGCCCAAGAGAGAACTTCAGCCCTTCAACAATGGAGCCCATCCCTCTCCTGACGCCGTACAAGATGGGCCAGCTCAACCTCGCCCACCGGATCGTCCTGGCCCCGCTCACCCGCCAGCGCTCCTACGGCAACGTGCCGCAGCCGCACGCCGCCTTGTACTACTCCCAGCGCGCCTCCGCCGGCGGGTTGCTCATCACCGAGGCCACCGGGGTCTCCGACACGGCCCAGGGGTACCGCGATACACCGGGCGTCTGGACGGCGGAGCACGTCGAGGCATGGAAGCCAATTGTCGATGCAGTGCACGCCAAGGGCGCGCTCATCTTCTGCCAGATCTGGCACGTCAGCCGTGTGTCCACCTATGAGTACCAGCCCGGCGGTGCCGCGCCGTTGTCGTGCACGGACAAGGGGGTGGGCCCGCAAATGAGCTATGACGGGAGGCTGGAGTAGTTCGCGCCGCCGAGGAGGCTCAAGGTGGAGGAGATACCGGCCATCATCGACGACTTCAGGAAGGCGGCCAGGAACGCCATCGACGCTGGTACGCTGTTGATATGCACGATTTTCTTAAAAATGACTGGTCAAACTTCTCTTTCTTAAACAACTACTCTTTGGAAAAAAATACGAATACACAATTCCCAGTGTATACATGTATTGCTCAATCTAATGTCAATGGCGTGGCAGGTTTTGACGGTGTGGAGATCCACGGGGCGAATGGGTACCTAATTGAGCAGTTCCTCAAGGACAGTGCGAATGACCGCACCGACGAGTATGGTGGCAGCATCGAGAACCGGTGTCGCTTTGCTCTCGAGGTGGTGGATGCCGTCGTGAAGGAGGTCGGTGGCCACCGTGTGGGCATCCGCCTCTCCCCCTTCACCGACTAGATGGACTGCCACGACTCTGACCCGCACGCCCTCGCGCTCCACATGTCCACCAAACTCAACAACTACAACATCATCTATCTCCACATGGTCGAGCCGAGGATGGCCATCGTTGATGGACGAAGGGTGGTCCCGAAGCGCTTGCTGCCATACAGGGAGGCGTTCAAGGGTACATTTATGGCCAATGGCGGGTACGACCGCGAGGAAGGGGGCAAGGTGGTCGCTGATGGGTACACTGATTTGGTCTCCTTCGGGCGATCGTTCTTGGCGAATCCAGACCTGCCAAAGAGGTTTGAGATCGGCGCAGAGCTGAACAAGTATGATAGGATGACCTTCTACATCTCTGACCCCGTCATCGGCTACACTGACTACCCCTTCCTCGATTAATAGTTGATGGGGGTTCTTTGTTCAGTGATGCAACTAATTGTACCACACATCATTAATAAAATGTATCGTGCAAGTGTTGTGTTTTATCCAAGAACAAACCATGTTGCTACCTTCAAATAAATAGTGCAACTGCCATTATGCACCTGAGGACTGGTTCAAATCATTCGGTCAGAAAATTAATTTATTATTAATAGTTTATTTAATTCTTGGCACAGTCAGCTCGACTGATTAGGTCGGTGGGTTAGCGTGGGATGCAAACTAATTAATTTATTCATCACAACCACACGGCAGGGGTAGTGACTAGTGAGCAATCCTTAAATTTTTAGGAAAAATGATCTCTAGCTTAAAAAAATGTAAGAATAAATTGAGGGAGCATAATCCCTTATTCCCCTCCAAATACGACTCTAACATGCATCTGTTTAGTTCCTTTCCAATAAAATGATTCTGTTAGCG
>NW_021299957.1:0-1723 GCF_002162155.2 Triticum dicoccoides
TCGGAAAACATCCATGGCAACTTCGTCGTTCACCGGAGAATTGACGGGGTCAAGGTTTGGCTCCAGTCGGCTGGTTTCTTCTTCAAAGTTTTGACAAAATTCTGCAAGGGTGATCACTAAGTCAAGGAGATAGTCGAATGGAAAAAGGCACAATTGGAAATATTTGCCAAACATGGAGGTCTACCTTCAAGCATAAGGAACAACTTTTTGGCAAGGCCACTCAGGAAGGCCTCCAGTTCAGTTTTCTTCTCAGTCAATTTGCTGACTTGGTCGGTCAGGGCAGCTTTGTCAGTTTTCAGTCGACTGACCTCCTTGTTGGCAATCCCAAGAGCAGCTTTCAGATTGGTATTGTCTTGTTCGAGCTTGGTAACTGAAGCTAACTTCTCGTCAGCAAGCTTGATCTTCTCAGCTAGCTCAAGGTCTTTCTTCTGCTGGGCCTCCCTTACCTTACCTGCAAGTTACAGCAAGATCAGATGCTGAAACAAGCAAGGGGAAAAGCAGTCGTCAAGGTCTCACCAAACATACCTTCGGTCTCCTCCTTTGCCTTTGTCAGCTTCTCCTGAACCAGCTTCAAGCTCAGCTCGACTTGAATATGTTTTTGTTCCAGCTCTGAGTAGCGAGCCACAAGATCACAGGAGTTCTGGGAAGAACCAATCGACTAAATGTCAAATATAATTCACTTCCGAGTGAAAAAGGGATAAACACACGTTTCTAAGACTACAGCCAAATACAAGCATTCGACCGTAGTCTCAGGGACTACACCCAGTGGGTGCACTCAGCGTGCCCCCACTAATCCTGTTGAAGACAAAGTCGACCAGTCGACCTCAAAAAAAAATGTGCGAGATGCATTCTCTAAGACTGTGATCAACTGCAAGCAGTCGACCACAGTCTCGGGGACTACACCCAGTGGGTGCACTCAGCGTGCCCCCACCGGTTTGTGAGATCCAGTCGACCAGTCGACTGACAGAAAGATTGACATTATAAAGCCTAAAGGCCGACTGCCAGCAGTCGACCTTAGCCTTGGGGACTACACGCAGTGGGTGCACTCAGCGTGCCCCCACCGGTTTGTGAAATCCAGTCGATCAGTCGACTGACAGAAAGATTGACATTATAAAGCCTAAGGCCGACTGCCAGCAGTCGACCTTAGCCTTGGGGACTACACCCAGCGGGTGCACTCAGCGTGCCCCCGCTAACACGGAGTTTATTCGACACACCCAGTGGGTGATTACTATAAATTCCGGAAAAGAAAAGTTTTTGGTAGCATATCCAACAGAACAAACAGCAGTCGACTGACCTGGACATTGATTTGGAGGGCAGAGCTGGCGTCATAAGCTGCCTGGCTCGCGTCCCGGATAGTCTTCAGCTGCTCCATCATGAGTCCCGCCTGGCGTATTGCCTCCTTCGCTGCGCCAGCTTGGTCCTCTGGGACGTGGTGCGTCGTGAAGAGGGAGGGCTGCTGAGCACTCGTCAGTGGATTTGCGAAGGACACCGTGTGTCGAGTGATGTTCTCTTCTTCCACAGTCAGAATCTCAGGCGCCGTCACATCCTGAGGCACCTTACTGGCGGACGCTTTCCGACTCCTCCTGCGTGCCAGTGTTTCTTCATCCTCGTCGTCATCAGGGAGATTGATAACAGTATTGGGTGGAGCTGCGGAGAAGAATCAGGATCAGAGATCGCGAGTCAGTCGACTAAGAACGATGTTAAGAATACAGTACCTGGGTTC
>NW_021299958.1:0-1828 GCF_002162155.2 Triticum dicoccoides
ACAAGAGCAAGGAGTTTATCATCAACACACCATTTGTTACCTCTTGGAGAGTGGTGTCTCCTAGATTGGTTAGGTGTCACTTGGTAGCCTCCGTCAAGATTGTGGAGTTGAATCAAGGAGTTTGTACGGGCAAGGAGATCGCCTACTTCGTGAAGATCTACCCTAGTGAGGCAAGTCCTTCGTGGGTGATGGCCATGGTGGGATAGACAAGGTTGCTTCTTCGTGGACCCTTCGTGGGTGGAGCCCTCCGTGGACTCGCGCAATCGTAACCCTTCGTGGGTTGAAGTCTCCATCAACGTGGATGTACGATAGCACCACCAATCAAAACCACACCAAAAATCTCCGTGTCTACATTGCGTTTGCTCCCTCCAAAGTACTCCATTTACCTTTATAACACCCTCGACGCGACTATAGCTCCCACGTGTCGAGGCACGACTTAGAGACATAATCGCATTGAAGGCATGTGTCGCAAGTTAGGCAATCTTCACAACATCCCATGTAATATGATAATAAAAGGGGAGATAACATAGTTGGCTTACACTCGCCATGTCAATCAAGTACATAAATAACATTACATCATCCAAACACTCATGGCCCAACTACGGCGCCAAAATAAAAGATAACCCAACAAGCGACACGGTCCCAATCACCCCCAACTGGGCACCACTACTGATCATCGGGAAAGGAAACATAGTAACATTGAGAGTCTTCGTCGAACTCCCACTTGATCTCATACGCATATCCTAGAGCGGAATCATCAGGCCCTGCATCTGGTGTAATAGTAATCTGTGAGCCACAGGGACACATCAATCTCGCACCCTCGCGACCAAGACTATTTAAGCTTATAGGTATGGCAAGGTAAATATAAGTGGAGCTGCAGCAAGCGACTAGCAAGTATGGCGGCTACTTATTCGCAAAAGAGAGCGAGAAGAGGAGGCAAAGCGCGTGCGAGAAACTAGAGAGCAACCTGCGCAAACATTACTCCAACACCGTGTCCACTTCCCGGACCCCGCCGAGAAGAGGCCATCACGGTAACACAGTCAGTTGATTCATTTTAATTAAGTTAAGGTTCAAGTTATCTACAACCGGACATTAACAAATTCCCATCTGCCCATAACCGTGGGCACGGCTTTCAAAAGTTCAGTCCCTGCAAGGGAGTCCCAACTTAGCCCATGACAAGATCTCACGGTCAATGAAGGAATAGACCTCCTCCCAAGATGTTCCGATCAAACTCGGTATCTCGGTTACTCAAGACACTTCGACATGTTAAAACAAGACCAGCAACACCGCCCGAATGTGCCGACAAATCCCGATAGGAGCTGCGCATATCTCTTTCTCAGGGCACACTCAGATTGTCTTAGGTATGGGTAGGCCAGCCCAGAGTTGCCCCTGGTGGCCACCGGCAGCTGACAGGTGGACCAACACTCAGAGGAGCACTGGCCCGGGGGGTTTAAAATAAGATGACCCTTGAGTCTGCAGAACCCAAGGGAAAGAAAAGGCTAGGTGGAAAATGGTAAAACCAAGGTTGGGCATTGCTGGAAAAGCTTTAATCAAGGTGAACTATCAAGGGGTTCCCATTATAACCCAACCGCGTAAGGAACGCAAAATCCGGGAACATAACACCGATATGACGGAAACTAGGGCGGTAAGAGTGGAACAAAACACTAGGCGAGAGGCCGAGCCTTCCACCCTTTACCAAGTATATAGATGCATTAAGATAACATGGCAATATAATGATATCCCAACAAGTAAATAAATGTTCCAACAAGGAACGGCCTCCAATCTTCACCTGCAACTAGCAACGCTATAAGAGGGGCTGAGCAAAGCG
>NW_021299959.1:0-3478 GCF_002162155.2 Triticum dicoccoides
CGGATCGGGCTGCGTTCAGAGGATAGGGTGGAGGTTGTTCGTCGGATCATTCACCGGAGGACGGCGGCGACGGCGATCCGGCCTTGGAAAGGGCCTCTACCTAAGGTATGCATCCAACCCCTAACTTTGTCATATTTTCTTCCGCAAGATGCTTGGACTCGGGTTGTCCTTAAGAAAAAGAAGAGGAAGGGGAGATCGGAGCCAGCGCCGCCGGCGCCAGTGAGCCGAATGGCGGCTGAGATCCGGGCGGCTAGGGTTGTTCGTTTGAATTTCATTTTGGGCCGTGAAGGGGCTATCGATGAGCGGGCCGGCTGTGAGCCCGTGCATGGGTATGAGGCCCAACATGGGGGAGCTGAGGAGGGGCTTTATGGACCGGCTTCGACTGGGTATGTGGCCCAGGAGAACCTCAACGCGCCTCATTTGCTTATCGAGCCATGCAGGGTCGAAGATCGTCGTGATCGATCTGCCCTGGGCCAAGCTGAGCCGCAATCTGTTAGGCCGGTGGGTATTATTGGGCCAAGGTCTCGTGGGTATGAGGCCCAGCCGGACTTGGTTCCAATCGATACTGAGGGGAGGGGCGCATGCGCGTTTCGATCGTCTTCGCCTACTCCGTCGCCACGCCCTAGGGTTTTGCTGCGTGAACGCCGCGCCTGCGTACTGCCGGACCTGGCCGGGCTCACCGCATTCCTCCTCTCGGCGTTTTGGCTGGTTCTGGAGGCGCGCCTATGATAACCCACAAGTTTAGGGGATCGCAACAGCTTCCGAGGGTGAAGTACAACACAAATTTATTGATTTGACACAAGGGGAGCCAAAGAATATTCTTGAGTATTAGCAGTTGAGTTGTCAATTCAACCACATCTAGATAACTTAGTATCTGCAGCAAAGTATTTAGTAGCAAAGTAGTATGATAGTAATGGTAACAGTAGCAAAGGTAAAGATAAATGTTTTTGGGTTTTTTGTAGTAGTTGTAACAGTAGCAACGGAAAATTAAATAAGCGTAGAACAATATATGAAAAGCTCGTAGGCAATGGATCAGTGATGGATAATTATACCGGATGCGATTCCTCATGTAATAGCTATAACATAGGATGACATAGAACTAGCTCCAATTCATCAATGTAATGTAGGCATGTATTCCGTAAATAGTCATACGTGCTTATGGAAAAGAACTTACATGACATCTTTTGTCCTACCCTCCCGTGGCAGCGGGGTCCTAGTGGAAACTAAGAAATATTAAGGCCTCTCTTTAATGGAGAACTGGACCAAAGCATTAACACATAGTGAATACATGAACTCCTCAAACTATGGTCATCACCGAGAAGTATCCCGATTATTGTCACTTCGGGGTTGTCGGATCATAACACATAATAGGTGACTATAGACTTGCAATATAGGATCAAGAACACACATATATTCATGAAAACATAATAGGTTCAGATCTAAAATCATGGCACTCGGGCCCTAGTGACAAGCATTAAACATAGCAAAGTCATAGCAACATCAATCTCAGAACATAGTGAATACTAGGGATCAAACCCTAACAAAACTAACTTGATTACATGGTAAATCTCATCCAACCCATCACCGTCCAGCAAGCCTACGATGGAATTAATCACGCACGGCGGTGAGCATCATGAAATTGGTGATGGAGGATCATTGATGATGACGACGGCGATGAATCCCCCTCTCCGGAGGCCCAAACGAACTCCAGATCAGCCCTCCCGAGAGAGATTAGGGCTTGGCGGCGGCTCCATATCGTAAAACGCGATGAAACTTTCTCTCTGATTTTTTTCTCCGCGAGACGGAATATATGGAGTTGGAGTTAAGGTCGGTGGAGCTCCAGGGGGCCCACGAGATAGGGGGGCACGTCCTACAGGGGGTGGGGGCCTGTCTCGTGGATAGGCCCTGGGCCCCCTGGTGTATTTCTTTCGCCCAGAAATTCTTATTAATTCCAAAAAGTGCCTCCGTGGATTTTCAAGACATTCCGAAAACTTTTCTTTTCTACACATAAACAACATCATGGCAGTTCTGCTGAAAACAACATCAGTCCAGGTTAGTTTCATTCAAATCATGCAAGTTAGAGTCCAAAACAAGGGCAAAAGTGTTTGGAAAAGTAGATACGTTGGAGACGTATCAACTGCCCCAAGCTTAAACCTTTGCTTGTCCTCAAGCAATTCCGTTGATAGACTGAAAGTGATAAAGAAAAACTTTTACAAACTCTGTTTGCTCTTGTTGTAAACATGAAAAGCCATCATTCAAGTTTCAGCCAATATTATGAACTAACCATACTCATAATAACACTTAGGTCTCACAATTACCCATATCAATAACATAATCAGCTAGCGAGCCATAATAATAAAACTCGGATGACAAAACTTTCTCAAAATAATTATAACATGATATAACAAAATGGTATCTCGCTAGTCCTTTCTGAGACCGTAAAACATAAATGCAGAGCATCTTTAAAGATCAAGGACTGACTAAAAATTGTAATTCATGGTAAAAGAGATCCAGTCAAGTCATACCCAATATAAACCAATAGTAATGAATGCAAATGACAGTGTGCTCTCCATCGGGTGCTTTTAATAAGAAGGGTGATGACTCAACATAAAAGTAAATGGATAGGCCCTTCACAGAGGGAAGCAGGGATTTGTAGAGGTGCCAGAACTCGATTTTAAAATAGAGATTGAATAACATTTTGAGCGGCATACTTTCGCTGTCGATGCAACATCTATGAGATGGTTGTATCTTCCATACTACATGCATTATAGGTAGTTCCGAAACAGAATGGTAAAGGTTTATACTCCCCCAACCACCAACAAGCATCAATCCATGGCTTGCTCGAAACAACGAGTGCCTCCAACTAACAACAGCCCTGGGGGAGTTTTGTTTAATTATTTTGATTTGCTTTGATCTTTTTGGATCATGGGACTGGGCATCCCGGTTACCGGCCCTTTCTCGTGAATGAGGAGCGAAGTCCACTCCTCGTGAGAATAACCCACCTAGCATGGAAGATATAGGCAACCCTAGTTGTAACATGAGCTGCTCGAGCATACAAAACAGAATTTCATTTGAAGGTTTGGAGTTTGGCACATACAAATTTACTTGAAACGGCAGGTAGATACCGCATATAGGAAGGTATGGTGGACTCATATGGAACAACTTTGGGGTTTAAGGAATTTGGATGCACAAGCAGTATTCTCGCTTAGTACAGGTGAAGGCTAGCAAAAGACTGGGAAGCGACGAACTGAGAGAGCGACAACAGTCATAAACATGCATTAAAATTAATTCACACCGAATACAAGCATGTGTAGGATATAATCCACCATGAACATAAATATCATGAAGGCTATGTTGATTTGTTTCAACTACATGCGTGAACATGTGCCAAGTCGAGTCACTCAATTCATTTAAAGGAGGATACCATCCCATCATACCACATCATAATCATTCTAATAGCATGTTGGCATGCAAGGTA
>NW_021299960.1:0-2311 GCF_002162155.2 Triticum dicoccoides
CAGTGGCTGCCCACGCGGTGGAGAGTACAAGGGTTGACTGGTTCAGCTGCCGTCGCCGGAAAATAACAGGAGGTGTGGGTGAGTAGAGGGATAGACATGCCAGGGATGGGAGTATGATGGGGCCATGAGGCCTGCCCGGCAGCACAGCCGACCACGGGAGGCAGGAGCAGGTGGTTCCGACGGCGCTAGTTTGGGCAGCTTGGGCAGGAAGACTAGAGACTGAAGAAGCACGATTGCTGTTAGATTGACATCTAACGGTCTGATGCTGGTAGAGTCGATTGTTGACTAAGTTTCTTTTTTGAGAAACCTTGTGTACGCATGAACTTAGTAGGCCCACAAGTCAGCCTCCAAATCTGCGGCAGACAACATAAAGCCCGTTTGCTATTTTTTATAATTTGCAGCCCATTTGCTAATTCTTAAGTAATTTATTACAACCCATTTTCTGCCCAGGACAACGGTCAAAAAGTTCAACCTTATTTTGCATATTTTGGTGGAGTCCGAACTGTTGTAATCCCGAAATGATAAACATTTTTTAAGAACTTATTGATTTGCCAAAAAATCGTTTTGTTTTTGTAAGTAAATAAGACGTGGGACAATTGAGTTGGTTTAATGGAAAACCAGTGTAAAAAATCAGCGCTGGGTGGGAAAAAACAACAAAAATAAGGATGTAAATATGAAAAGGGAATTTTATGTGTTTTCAATATAACGATACGTGTATATGAACTAGTAAACTATAGGTAGAGATTAGAAAACGGATGTAGGACATGCGTTTCAAGAGGAAAATAGAACTGGGCTGTGTGTTTGATTCAGTAAAAAAAACAGCCTGCGGATGTTGTAAGACAAAATATAACTAACGCTGGCGGGCCAGAGGCCAGTAGATACCTGCTGGATGTTTGTGCCCCGTTATCGTCATGGGCTGGGCCTGTTAAAAACAAAGCCAACCCTGGGCAGTCTATAGCCCAGTTGAAACTTGCTCGACCTAAAAAACCAATATGCGTGCTCAATAAACGAGAGAATTCTGCAAGTACAGACTGATAACTGGAATGCAACAGGGATATTGTTTTTTCATCATGATAATAAGTGCATGCACTTGTTTCAAAAAAATTGGAGAACTGGGAATTCGAACGGCAGGTGCTTATGCTACCCATCAAATAAAAATTAGGTGCCTGAAAATTCGTTTTGAAACAAATGACTCAGCGTTATATCCACGTCGACCCTCGGCATGATGGTTGGAAGCAAATGCAAGTTCATACCAAAAGATCATTAACAACAATACCAACTTGCGGACGACAAGGTAGTACAACTACCAATACCAAACTAACATATAATCTTTTTACTCCTGGCCCTAGTGTTCGTCTGGTAGAAAATCTTGTAGAGGAACAGCTCCCGCTCCTTCTCTTGCTCCAAGTGCTCGAGGTGGTACTGGTGCATCACCCAGTTGGTCCTCTGCTGGTCGAAGTTCTTGTTGGTGTGTAGCACCAGAACCTTTTTTTTTCTGCCCGTCTACCGGCCGTTGACCATCAACGGCAAGGTATTGCCGGTCTTGTGCCACATCGCGTGCATGACGCACTCCGACTCTATCTTGCGACGCGTCCACGTGCCCTTTTTAACGCCCTGGAATTGCGCTGGAAGAAATGCTTCCTTAGGCCACTTAGTGTGATACCTACAGTATTGTGGAATACATGTTTTAGTGTACGTAGTTGGCATTTTCATAACATCTTTGGCATGTTGCAGTCACTTGTTTCACTTTTTATTAATTGCTTCACTAGGTCTGCGTCTAAAAAGAAAAATAGAGCTATAAACAAAGGAATATGTTTGTGCAAGTAGACGGCCGATCGGTGTCTTACCTGGAAGTTTCTCAGGTTGGGTGTAGCATGTGCCGTGCTCGCTGTCGATGGTTGGTATGAACAAATCGATGAGAGACTAAAATCTCGCGCTGTCAGCACTCACTTTGGCCTCAAGGTGCTCGATCAGCTCCTGATCCGTGGGATCAAACTTGACGCCAGCCGGCAGCACCGGCCAATCCTTCTTCGACTTGCATCGGTAATTCCAGTTATATGGTACTCAACGTATGATCAATCGACTATTTTAAGTGAATGATGAAAGATTTCGACAGATAAGTGGTACTCCAAATCTGAAGTCAAGAATACCCGAACACGCCGCCGGGATTCTTGTGTCATCTCACGCGCAGCGTGTTGTCACGTCAATTCAATGTGTGGACATGATGAATAATTTGACCGACGTATACTAGTACTGCTACTGTACTACTTACTAGTCGTATTTAGTGTCACAATTTATACATAGGTTTAAC
>NW_021299961.1:0-961 GCF_002162155.2 Triticum dicoccoides
CCAACGCGTACGCATAGCAGTTTTCAAAGCAGCCCAAGTAGTTGGAATAGGATATAATCTACAATGTTCAGACCACCATACACATGCAAAACTAGTGAAAGCACAAACAGCAGCAGCAACTCGTCTCTCCTCAGGATATTGTAAACATGTAAATCGTTGTTCAGTTTCTAACTCCCAAGTAAGATATATATCAGGAACATATCTACCCTCAAATGGTGGAATATTCAATTTCAGTTTAGGAATATGGACATCATCGCGTACCTGAGGTGGTGGTGCAGGCCTACCATGACGAATATATACCTGAGGTCGACCTGCTGGTGGTGGTGCTGGTGGCTGCTCATAGATCTGATTTTGATCAACCTCATCCTCATAATCACCCGCATACTCATCATCCTCCTGGGTACCAGCAGGAGCAGTAGCAGGAGCCAAAGAAGCACCAACAGCAGTAGCAGCGGCACCAGAAGTTTGTCCTGTCTCAATAGGAACACGCTGTGCTCGTCCATACTGATTCGGAAGGGGGCGTAGTTGTTGTTGTTGCAGAGGTGTGACAGGTGCAGCCGGTGGTGGAAGACGCGCAAGCAGTTCATTAAATCTGTTATCGAGCTTTGTTTCGAACGTCTTCTCAAGGCCAGTGATCTTCTCCATGGCCTCTTCAAAATTGTTCAGCACATCTTGTACCTGTTCAGTCATCATTTGCTGAAACTTATCATGAAGCTCCTTGTTCGATAAGTTCTCCCAGTCAATCTCGTCGGCTTGTGATCCTGGCATGGTTAGCAGCAATAGAAACACACAAGAATATGATCCTACAGACTACTAAGAAGTGGTGGTGGTGTATCACAAATCCGTCAAGCAAATCTCAAATTCTTACCAGTTCTTACCCAGCAGCAGGCGGTGATCGGCAACCGTTGTAGTCAAAAACTCTCAAAGCTTGGATAGAGCGATTACCAGGGAGAGTCGAACA
>NW_021299962.1:0-1127 GCF_002162155.2 Triticum dicoccoides
AGTTGCTGGTCTTAGTGTCTAGTTCCTTTAGAGTTTCGAGTTCTGTTCACATTAGTCACGCCGCCACTGCATCATTATCCCTTCCGCCGTCCACCATCCCATCTATTAATTTCCACCATGTGCTACGCACTGTTCATTGTCATAATCATAGTTGAGGTCATTCACATCTTCGCCTGATCCAATCTGCATCTTATCTAGTTTGTCTTGGAAAGAGGGAGAAAAAAAAAGAGAGAGAAAAAAAAAAGAGAGAAAAAAGGAAAGAAAAAAAAAGAAAAAGAAGGAGAAGAAAAAGAAAAAAAGGCGTGAGAAAAAAAGGGAAGAAAAAAAAATTGGATCTATCTAGAATCAATCTCGTACCTGAATTCGGATTGGAATCTGTTTTGTGCACTGTTCAGTAAAACAGGTGTATCTTCCTCATACGAAGTCAGTTTTGGCTCCGTGAGTACTCAAATTGAAGATAGCGACGAGCCGCATCTAAATAGTTGCAGAAGCTAGTTCAATATTTGACACCTCAAAATCGGCTTTTAAATAGGTCTTTTTGCCCTCCGAAGTTCGTGAACACAACTTGTTCCAATTTTTCAGGCCAGTTTTAGAATTCTTTGACTCCTCATATCAACTCGGAATTGAGTGATTCTTTTTGCATTGGAAAGCTTGAGTTAGAAGCATTCTTTGAAAGAATTTATCAGAAAATTGTCTCAAACTTTTCAAGAGGAAAGTTGGAGAGAGAGTTGTTGTATATCCTGCTTGGCAGTTGTTTTTCATCATTATCTTCACTGCCGTTGTGATCTTCACTTATATCTTGCTGTCAAGAGCTACTTAGTATCCTTCATTGATGCTAGTTGTGCTACGCCGTGACCTCATTAGTGTTCTAGGCTCGCGTCTCTAGTCCGGTCTAGCCTAGGACCAGCACAGTACCGTCGTTGAGCGTTTATTCAACATTGCATCTTTGAATTGATTATTGCTAATCTTTTGCTACCATATATAGCCAACCCAGCTCCACATATTTCTACACCGTGTATACGTACGCTCCCCTGGCAATCGCTTTACTCAATATTCGGAGTTACTTGACACCGCTGGTTGCCGATCACCGCCTGCTGCATGGTAAGAACTTGTAAGACATTGATATT
>NW_021299963.1:0-1369 GCF_002162155.2 Triticum dicoccoides
GGGGGGGGTGCGGTGATGTGTTGGTCTCAGTACGTCGATCACATTGATCGATTCATTCGGTAATAAAGCGGGGGCAACAGGGACAAGGCGAAGGGTCACTGATGGATCACTAACTAACCTATACTAAGCATATAGGATATCAGGTAAAGTAACAACAGCAGGTTACAAAAGCAGGCTATGCATCACAATAGGAGTTATCAACAACATTAGCAAAATCGAATGCAAGCATGAGAGAGAAAGTATGGGCGATATAGGAATGATCAAGGGGCTTTTTCTTGCCTGGAAGCTCTATGAAAAAGGGCTGATCGTCAGGTGTGTAGTCATACCTAGGACCATCGTCAGTCTCGGGGTCTACCGGAGAGGAGAGGGGGAGAAACAACAAATATAAAGCAAATAAATGCATCATGATGCATGACATGGAAATATGCTGACCTAGCGGTGATCTAACATAGTGCTACACGTTACAGACGAAGCGGGAAAACATCTAGAAATGTTTTCCCAG
The DNA here is from genome assembly GCF_002162155.2 of Triticum dicoccoides. Lineage (NCBI taxonomy): Eukaryota > Viridiplantae > Streptophyta > Magnoliopsida > Poales > Poaceae > Triticum > Triticum dicoccoides. Next base: position 503 of record NW_021299963.1, read on the forward strand.
TGTTTGGCAGTTATCGGACAGATGAGTGGATATCATTTTTGGATTTTTTATATTTTTCTTAGAAATTTTCATATATAACTTATTTTCATCTCAGTTATATATTACTTTATATGATTTTTCGGAGTTTAAATGATTTTCCAAAAAAATTGTAATTAAGTTAATTCGAAAATACATTAAATACTAAATGTTATGATGTGCTTCATAGGCTGACATGTGGGGCAAGTCAAAGCCCAGTGAGTAGTCAACATTGGCAGTTGACTAGTCAAACTGACAAGTGGAACCCCATTGTTAGTGACTCAATAAAAATTAATAGGTTTCAATTTAAGTAATTAAGCAAATTAGTTATTAGGGCCCATTTTGTCAGTGTCTAATTAAATTTAACCAATTAAATTAATTAACGTTTTAGTTAATTAGGTGGGTGGCCCACCAGTCAGTGACTGTGCTGCCCAGTCAGCACAGTTGACCGGGGTCAACGGGTCAGCTAGGCCCCTGGGGCCCACTGGCAGTGACACATGGGTGGGCCCCAAGCCAGCCATATCTATGGCGGTGCTAGAGGGGTTCCAGCGACTCGATTTCAAGGTGGTGACGTGCCGTAGTTGGCCGGAATATGCGCACAGGGAGTCTCCGGCCCCGTTGGTTGGCTCGTTCAAAAGAGCAAGCGATGTCGCATTGTTTGGTGTCGGTGGGAGTGGCTGAGATGGTCGGAGTTGAGCGGAACATCATCGGCGGCGGTGGTGGCGTTTGCTGATCTTCGTCGCTATGGGGCACGACAAAGGCAGTGGATGGTGGCGTTGGGTTGCTAGGGAGAAGCTGAGCACGATGCTGTGCTCGGACGCGAGCAGTGGCCACGGCAGCGAGCTCTACCGC
>NW_021299964.1:0-998 GCF_002162155.2 Triticum dicoccoides
AGCATTGTTGGTTGGACCACCATAGGGCTTGGCTGGTGCATATGACTGAGCTGGGCGAGGTGCCTGGAAGGATGGCCTCGGTGTGAACCTGGGTGGCAGGGCAGTATTAGGCACCCACACGCGGCGCTTCTGAGGACCAGCACCGGATGAGGAACCCAAGTCACGGCCATGCTTGCGTGTTGCTTCATAATCAGTCTGACCAGTCTCAGCACTGATGGCCTTGTTAACAAGCTTCTGAAAAGATGTGCACTCATGCAGACGGAGGTCGCGGCGAAGCTCAGGACTAAGTCCCTTACGGAACCTTGCTTGCTTCTTGGCATCAGTAGAAACTTCCTCCGTCGCATAACGGGCAAGGTTACCAAACTCCCTGCTGTAAGCGTCAACAGAGAGTCGACCTTGAGTGAAACTGCAAAATTCCTCACGTTTACGGTCCATGAGACCCTCCGGAATGTGGTGTTCACGGAAAGCCTCGCTGAATTCAGCCCAAGTAGTGACATGGTCCGCTGGGCGCATAGCTCCATAATTCTCCCACCATAGGCTGGCGGGGCCTTCAAGATGATATGCAGCAAAGGTGACCTTGTCAGCCTCAGCTACTAGCACAGAACGCAGTTTGTGAGAAATACTGCGAAGCCAGTCATCAGCGTCGAGAGGCTCGACGGAGTGGTGGAACGTGGGTGGATGTAACTTGATGAAATCACTGAGTGACACCAAGTTAGTCCTCTGATGGTGTGCTGTGTTCTGTTCAATACGCTCCAACAAACGGTTGGTCTCCCGCTTGTTTCTCTCAGCCTCTAGCATAACTTCTGCCAGAGAGGGAGGGTGAGGCAGATTTGTATCCCCAACTCTGCTGCCTTCGGCCTGCTCTGGGGAAGCAGGGTTGTTGCGGGTGTTGACCATCCTAGGAAAACAAGACAATGGTTTAGTCCAACATGACAAGATTCCGACATAGAATGTAGAATGTAATGGACAACTCAGAATGCAAGATGATCATCCGTATG
>NW_021299965.1:0-1107 GCF_002162155.2 Triticum dicoccoides
GCCGTGATTTTGTTAGTGTTCTAGGCTCGCGTCTCTAGTACGGTCTAGCCTAGGACCAGCACAGTACCGTCGTTGAGCGTTTATTCAACTTTGCATCTCTGAATTGATTATTGCTGACCCTTTTTGCTACCATATTATAAGCCTTCCCAGCTCCACATACATCTACGTCGTGCGTTTGACTCTCCCTGGTAATCGCTCTATCCAAGCTTTGAGAGTTTTTGACTACAACGGTTGCCGATCACCGCCTGCTGCTGGGTAAGAACTGGTAAGAATTTGAGATTTGCTTGACGGATTTGTGACACCCACCACCACCACTTGTTCGTAGTCTGTAGGATCATATTCTTGTGTGTTTCTATTGCTGCTAACCATGCCAGGATCACAAGCCGACGAGATTGACTGGGAGAATTTATCGAACAAGGAGCTTCATGATAAGTTTCAGCAAATGATGACTGAACAATTTTGAAGAGGCCATGGAGAAGATCACTGGCTTTGAGAAGACGTTCGAAACAAAGCTCGATAACAAGTTTAATGAATTGCTCGCGCGTCTTCCACCACCACCACCCGCTGCAGCTAACGCACCTCTCCAACAACAACAACAACGACTACCTCCACGTCGCGAAGCAGACCTCCGCCGAGCAAGCCGTGTTCCTCTTGCGTTTGGCCAAACTGTTGGTGCTGCTGTTGATACTTCTGTGGCTCCTGCTGCTGATGCCGAGGAGGATGATTATGTGGGAGATTATGAGGATGAGGTTGATCAAAATCAACACTACGTGCAGCCACCTGTACCACCACCAGCAGGTCGACCTCAGGTATATATTCGTAATGGTAGGCCTGCACCACCACCTCAGGTACGAGATGATGTCCATATTCCTAAACTGAAATTGAATATTCCACCATTTGAGGGTAGATATGTTCCTGATATATATCTTACTTGGGAGTTAGAAACTGAACAACGATTTACATGTTTACAATATCCTGAGGAGAGACGAGTTGCTGCTGCCGTTTGTGCTTTCACTAGTTTTGCATGTGTATGGTGGTCTGAACATTGTAGATTATATCCTATTCCAACTACTTGGGCTGCTTTGAAAACTGCTATGCGTACGCGTT
>NW_021299966.1:0-2002 GCF_002162155.2 Triticum dicoccoides
ATGGAGGCATTCTCAAGGAACGAAGGGGATTGTCAGGGCACAAGTAGCCACAGAAGCGAAACTCCTAGAAACCCAGTTCCACATCGCAAATTTCACTATAGAAGATAATTCAGTTAGGTGGTAGGAAAATAGAAAGGGCAAGTGGGCAGCAGTCCACACCCACATGGTAATCATTCAATTGCGTGCATTGATCTGTATAAACAGACATGCATCTGCTACATACGCACAACTAATCATTCATCGAACGGGCGCTACAAAGAGTTCCTTACTGTTGGAGTATAATGTCCGGCCCTTTTTCACAGATCGGTTTTTTGATTGTATTGGTTAGAGCATGCACTTCTACATGGTATCGGAGCCAAGAGGTCTTAAGTTCAAGACCCGGCTGGCGCAATTAAATTGCAGCCCACTTTCGGTCCACGTTTAGATCTGAGGGAGCCACACGTGAGGGGGAGTGTTGACGTATAATGTGATGTCTAGTCTCTTTCATCAGATCGGTCTAATGGATGAACTGATTAGGTGCATAAACTTACAACTAAGAGGTTCAGGATTCAAAACCCAGTAAACGCAATAAATAATTGCGGACTGCCCCTGCTTCCGCTGCCCACGACATATAGCTCCAAAGGAGCATATGCGTGAGGGGGAATGTTGGAGTATAATGTTCGGCCCTCTCTCACAGATCGGTTTTTTGTTGCATTGGCTAGAGCATGCACTTCTACACTTACCCTTTGAACATATTAAAGCCGCCGCCCTCACATTTGCGAGTTCCATTGTGCTAGTTTTGTATAGTCTTCCATTGAATTTAAACTTTTGAAAAATTGAATGACCAGATTTCCATCAAATTTCAGATAAAAGATAGGATGGAGTGTGCTCTGTGAGTGATAAATGTGCCCGAATAAAGGTACTCGAGGGGCCAAAAAGAAAAGTATGAGCCTAGAAGAGAGTGAAGTGGGGGAGACGAAAGAATATGGTTATTTCGTAACTAGAGAATGCGTTTTTTTTGGCATAAAGAGAGCATACGGTTTGTGGCGGGAAATAGAAAGGGTAATTGATTGGCGAAATTGCTTTGCGTATGACTAATTACATCCGATTTGCATACGGTATGATGATCCTACGTCTGTTCTTAAAGGAGCGATTTGATCCTAGGGTGACTGACTAAGGTCGTACAACAACATGCAATACGGTCGAGCGGAGACTTCCTGGACTGGCGTTATGCCGCTCTCCACCTCTCTTCCTCCTCCTCGTTCTCTCCGCCCCAGCTACCTAATCCCTTCTCATCACTGAGGATTCCACTTTGAACTATCTCTCTTCCACTGTTTTCCTCTGCTTTTTCGCCTGCCTGTGCTCTTCCTATGGAGCCACATGAATCTCATAGCCATCTACCTGATCCCCTGGTCAACACAGAGAATTTCAATCCAGATCCTGGGATTGAAATCAACATGCAAGGTCTCTCCATTCAAGATCCTCAAGTTATTCACATCCAGGCCGATCACCATCCTTCAGATCATAGCAAAGAAAAAGGCAACGATGCAGCATACAACATCTTGATGAAGCTGGCGGTCACTGGAGGGCAGCCAAGAACTCTCTCGCTTAACGTGGTTCAGCAGTCCATGGCAAGAGCATGGAGGGATAATTATCAGGGTATCTCCCAACTTTCAAGGTACATATTTGTGGCTCACTTTCAGTCCTTGCAATCTGCTATGTTTGTTTTCACGAGGCAGCCCTGGAGTATGGGATCTGATAATTTCTTGGTTGAGTTCATGGATCCAGAAGATAACAGCAAGGATATTCATGATTATAAGTTTGACACCATCTTTGTTACTGTCCGTATATATGGTGTTCCTGCTTGATTCCGCTCTCAAGAACTTCTGAGTAAGATTCTGACTTCTTTGGGCCAAGTTTCAGAGTTTCATCCTTTTATTCAGGCCATGCTCTTTGCTAAACCTGATTACATGTGCGGAATTATTAAGCTGTCTGTGGTCAGTTCTGTTAGAGACAAGATTTG
>NW_021299967.1:0-907 GCF_002162155.2 Triticum dicoccoides
ATGCTGGTGTGACCGGGCTGAGCTTCTTTAATTTTCTCCACAAGGTTGGGTTGTATTTCCAAGTTTGATATGGTGCCTTCTGCTACCATTATCAAGTTGAGCTTGGCAAATTCTTGTTGGAATTCGGGCCTCAAGCTGTGCAGATTGTTTTCGTCGGAGCTGGGGTTCCGACTAAGGGCATCGGCCACTACATTTGCTTTCCCTGGATGATAATGGATACCAACATCATAATCTTTTACCAACTCCAACCAACGTCGTTGCCGTAAATTTAGTTCTGGCTGCGTGAAAATATATTTGAGACTTTTGTGATCCGTATATATTTCACATCGATTCCCAAGTAAGAAATGCCTCCATTCCTTGAGTGCATGAATAACTGCTGCCATTTCTAAGTCATGAGTGGGATAATTCTCCTCATGCTTGCGAAGTTGCCTTGAAGCGTAGGCGACAACCTTGCCTTCCTGCATCAATACGCATCCGAGACCCTTTCTGGACGCGTCACAATATAATTCAAAATTCTTGTGTATGTCGGGTACAATTAATACCGGTGCTGTCGTTAACTTCCGCTTTAGCTCTTGGAAACTTTTCTCGCAGGCTTCTGTCCATTCAAACTTCTTATCTTTCTTGAGCAACTGTGTCATAGGCTTGGCTATGGTGGAAAATCCTTCAATAAATCTGCGGTAATATCCTGCCATTCCCAAGAAACTCCGAATGTCCGTTACGCTGGCTGGTGACTTCCAGCCAAGTACGGCCTTGACTTTCTCTGGGTCCACTGCGATACCGTCTTGGGTCAGCACGTGGCCTAGAAAGCCTACTTGTCTTAGCCAAAATTCGCACTTGCTGAACTTGGCATACAATTGGTGTTTTCTTAGCTCTCCTAGCACAATCCTGAGATGTTCTGCGTGCTCTT
>NW_021299968.1:0-1277 GCF_002162155.2 Triticum dicoccoides
CGCTTATTTAATTTTCCGTTGCTACTGTTACAACTACTACAAAAAACCCAAAAACATTTATCTTTACCTTTGCTACTGTTACCATTACTATCATACTACTTTGCTACTAAATACTTTGCTGCAGATACTAAGTTATCTAGATGTGGTTGAATTGACAACTCAACTGCTAATACTCAAGAATATTCTTTGGCTCCCCTTGTGTCAAATCAATAAATTTGTGTTGTACTTCACCCTCGGAAGCTGTTGCGATCCCCTAAACTTGTGGGTTATCATAGGCGCGCCTCCAGAACCAGCCATCACGCCGAGAGGAGGAATGCGGTGAGCCCGGCCAGGTCCGGCAGTACGCAGGCGCGGCGTTCACGCAGCAAAACCCTAGGGCGTGGCGACGGAGTAGGCGAAGACGATCGAAACGCGCATGCGCCCCTCCCCTCAGTATCGATTGGAACCAAGTCCGGCTGGGCCTCATACCCACGAGACCTTGGCCCAATAATACCCACCGGCCTAACAGATTGCGGCTCAGCTTGGCCCAGGGCAGATCGATCACGACGATCTTCGACCCTGCATGGCTCGATAAGCAAATGAGGCGCGTTGAGGTTCTCCTGGGCCACATACCCAGTCGAAGCCGGTCCTTTAAGCCCCTCCTCAGCTCCCCCATGTTGGGCCTCAGACCCATGCACGGGCTCACAGCCGGCCCGCTCATCGATAGCCCCTTCACGTCCCAAAATGAAATTCAAACGAACAACCCTAGCCGCCCGGATCTCAGCCGCCATTCGGCTCACTGGCGCCGGCGGCGCTGGCTCCGATCTCCCCTTCCTCTTCTTTTTCTTAAGGACAACCCGAGTCCAAGCATCTTGCGGAAGAAAATATGACAAAGTTAGGGGTTGGATGCATACCTTAGGTAGAGGCCCTTTCCAAGGCCGGATCGCCGTCGCCGCCGTCCTCCGGTGAATGATCCGACGAACAACCTCCACCCTATCCTCTGAACGCAGCCCGATCCGCGCCGGATCATCGCCTGGCACAAAGTCGTCGACCAACGCGGCCACCTCTTCCTCCGAGTACCCAGGGCTGAAGGCCTCGCAGATCATGTCAGATGGCGTCGGTGAGTAATCGGCCGGCGATCTGCCGGCAGGGTCCCCGTCGTCGTCCTCCTCGTCTTCCGAGCCCGCGAGAGCCTAGAAACGCCCCCCTACACGCCTCGTTGAAGGGCCCGCGCGCACCGGCGGCCGGCTCGCGGCGCTCGCCGCGGGCGCCTCCCGAGTCGCCTCAGTCCTCATCCA
>NW_021299969.1:0-1051 GCF_002162155.2 Triticum dicoccoides
CCTCTAGTTGACTAGCTCGTTGATCAACAGATAGTCATGATTTCCTGACTATGGACACTGGATGTCATTGATAACGAGATCACATCATTAGGAGAATGATGTGATGGACAAGACCCAATCCTAAACATAGCACAAGATCGTATAGTTCGTTTGCTAGAGTTTTCTAATGTCAAGTATCTTTTCCTTAGACCATGAGATCGTGTAACTCCCGGATACTGTAGGAGTGCTTTGGGTATGCCAAACGTCACAACGTAACTGGGTGACTATAAAGGTAGACTGCGGGTATCTCCGAAAGTGTCTGTTGGGTGACATGGATCAAGACTGGGATTTGTCACTCCGTATGACGGAGAGGTATCACTGGGCCCACTCGGTAATGCATCATCATAATGAGCTCAGAGTGACCAAGTGTCTGGTCACGGGATCATGCATTACGTTACGAGTAAAGTGACTTGCCGGTAACGAGATTGAAGGAGGTATTGGGATACCGACGATCGAATCTCGGGCAAGTAACATATCGATAGACAAAGGGAATAGCGTACGGGGTTGATTGAATCCTCGACATCGTGGTTCATCCGATGAGATCATCGTGGAGCATGTGGGAGCCAACATGGGTATCCAGATCCCGCTGTTGGTTATTGACCGAAGAGTCATCTCGGTCATGTCTGCTTGTCTCCCGAACCCGTAGGGTCTACACACTTAAGGTTCGGTTACGCTAGGGTTGTAGGGATATGTATATGCAGTAACCCGAATGTTGTTCGGAGTCCCGGATGAGATCCCGGACGTCACGAGGAGTTCCGGAATGGTCCGGAGGTAAAGATTTATATATGGGAAGTCCTGTTTCGGACATCGGGACAAGTTTCGGGGTTATCGGTATTGTACCGGGACCACCGGAAGGGTCCCGGGGGTCCACCGGGTGGGTCCACCTGCCCCGGGGGGCCACATGGGCTGTAAGGGGGTGCGCCTTGGCCTAATGGGCCAAGGGCACCAGCCCCACATAGGCCCATGCGCCTAGGGTTTAAGGGGGCAAGAGTCCTAGGAGGGTAAGGCACCT
>NW_021299970.1:0-859 GCF_002162155.2 Triticum dicoccoides
TCATTAACTTCCTCTCTAGTCGGTGCAGGCACCTCAGGAACATTTTCTTGAGTTGCGCCATTTTCCGGTTCAAGAGGTAATACTTCATCAAGCTCTACTTTCCTCCCACTTACTTCTTTCGAGAGAAACTCTTTCTCCAGAAAGGACCCATTCTTGGCAACAAAGATCTTGCCTTCGGATCTGAGGTAGAAGGTGTACCCAATAGTTTCTTTTGGGTATCCTATGAAGACGCATTTTTCCGACTTGGGTTCGAGCTTTTCAGGTTGAAGTTTCTTGACATAAGCATCGCATCCCCAAACTTTTAGAAACAACAGCTTAGGTTTCTTCCCAAACCATAATTCATACGGTGTCGTCTCAACGGATTTCGACGGAGCCCTATTTAAAGTGAATGCGGCAGTCTCTAAAGCATAGCCCCAAAAGGATGGCGGTAAATCGGTAAGAGACATCATAGATCGCACCATATCTAATAGAGTGCGATTACGACGTTCGGACACACCATTACGCTGAGGTGTTCCAGGCGGCGTGAGTTGTGAAACTATTCCACATTTTCTTAAGTGTGTGCCAAACTCGTGACTCAAGTATTCTCCTCCACGATCTGATCGTAGAAACTTGATTTTCCTGTCACGTTGATTTTCAACCTCACTCTGAAATTCCTTGAACTTTTCAAAGGTTTCAGACTTGTGTTTCATTAAGTAGATATACCCATACCTACTTAAATCATCAGTGAGGGTGAGAACATAACGATAGCCACCGCGAGCCTCAACACTCATTGGACCGCACACATCAGTATGTATGATTTCCAATAAGTCGGTTGCTCGCTCCATTGTTCCTGAGAACGGAGTCTTGGTCATTTTACCCA
>NW_021299971.1:0-1400 GCF_002162155.2 Triticum dicoccoides
TCGCGCCGCTTGCAAAACAAAACGCACGTGTAAGTAATATATTTACCGTGTTTTATTATTTTGCACGAGTGCGGTAAGTCATAGCTGGGTGCTCACGATTCACGGGTCCAGCGTCGGCGTTGTGGCGCGGCAAGCGTGCACTGGTGCGGTTGAGAGGGAGGGGTGGAAACCGCGTTAAACTCGTCTCCGTAGTTGAGAGGGAGCGGCCAAAGCAATGTACAATCGTCTTTGTAGTGGAGCTGGGAGGGGCAAGGATAAGGGACGAAGACCGGGGTAACATGTCGGATGCGATCATACCAGTACTAAAGCACCGGATCCCATCAGAACTCCGAAGTTAAGCGTGCTTGGGCGAGAGTAGTACTAGGATGGGTGACCTCCTGGGAAGTCCTCGTGTTGCATTCCCTTTTTAATTTTTTTCGCGCCTCTTGCAAAACAAAACGCACGTGTAAGTAATATATTTACCGTGTTTTATTATTGTGCACGAGTGCGGTAAGTCATAGCTGGGTGCTCACGATTCACGGGTCCAGCGTCGGCGTTGTGGCGCGGCAAGCGTGCACTGGTGCGGTTGAGAGGGAGGGGTGGAAACCGCGTTAAACTCGTCTCCGTAGTTGAGAGGGAGCGGCCAAAGCAATGTACAATCGTCTTTGTAGTGGAGCTGGGAGGGGCAAGGATAAGGGACGAAGACCGGGGTACATGTCGGATGCGATCATACCAGCACTAAAGCACCGGATCCCATCAGAACTCCGAAGTTAAGCGTGCTTGGGCGAGAGTAGTACTAGGATGGGTGACCTCCTGGGAAGTCCTCGTGTTGCATTCCCTTTTTAATTTCTTTCGCGCCGCTTGCAAAACAAAACACACGTGTAAGTAATATATTTACCTTGTTTTATTATTTTGCACGAGTGCGGTAAGTCATAGCTGGGTGCTCACGATTCACGGGTCCAGCGTCGGCGTTGTGGCGCGGCAAGCGTGCACTGGTGCAGTTGAGAGGGAGGGGTGGAAACCGCGTTAAACTCGTCTCCGTAGTTGAGAGGGAGCGGCCAAAGCAATGTACAATCGTCTTTGTAGTGGAGCTGGGAGGGGCAAGGATAAGGGACGAAGACCGGGGTAACATGCCGGATGCGATCATACCAGCACTAAAGCACCGGATCCCATCAGAACTCCGAAGTTAAGCGTGCTTGGGCGAGAGTAGTACTAGGATGGGTGACCTCCTGGGAAGTCCTCGTGTTGCATTCCCTTTTTAATTTCTTTCGCGCCGCTTGCAAAACAAAACGCACGTGTAAGTAATATATTTACCGTGTTTTATTATTTTGCACGAGTGCGGTAAGTCATAGCTGGGTGCTCACGATTCACGGGTCCAGCGTCGGCGTTGTGGCGCGGCAAGCGTGCACTGGTGCGGTTGA
>NW_021299972.1:0-889 GCF_002162155.2 Triticum dicoccoides
GCGTTCGCGGACACTTAACACGCTTAACGAGATCTTGGTATTTGATCTGAGTTGGCTACGAGCCTATACGCACTAACCATCTACGTGGGAGTAGTTATGGGTATCCCGACGTCGTGGTATCAGCCGAAGCACTTCAGACGTCAGCGACGGAGCGGCGCGCGCCGAATTGGACTGGAACACCACTAGGCTAGGTCTGCTTTCGGCCGCGTACGCAACGTGCAGGTGTGCTATGGGCGATGGGCCCAGACCCCTGTGCGCTTAGGTTTAGACCGGCGTGTTGGCCTCTCTGTTGAGCCTAGGTGGGGCTGCGACGTGTTGATCTTCCGAGGCCGGGCATGACCCAGGAAAGTGTGTCCGGCCAAATGGGATCGAGCGTGTTGGGTTATGTGGTGCACCCCTGCAGGGAAGTTAATCTATTCGAATAGCTGTGATCTTCGGTAATAGGACGACTTGGAGTTGTACCTTGACCTTATGACAACTAGAACCGGATACTTAATAAAACACACCCTTCCAAGTGCCAGATATAACCGGTGGTCGCTCTACCTCAGGGATATGAGGAGGGGATCGCCGGGTAGGATTATGCTATGAGATGCTATTTGGAGATGCTACTTGGAGGACTTCAATCTACTCTCTTCTACTTGATGCAAGACGGTGGCTGCGAGAAGCGTAGTCTTCGACAGGATTAGCTATCCCCCTCTTATTCTGGCATTCTGCAGTTCAGCCCACTGATATGGCCTCCTTACACATATACCCATGCATATGTAGTGTAGTTCCTTGCTTGCGAGTACTTTGGATGAGTACTCACGGTTGCTTTCTCCCCCCTTTTTTCCCCTTTCCTTTCTTTCTGGTTGTCGCAACCAGAGGCTGGAGTCCAGGAGCCAGACGCCAC
>NW_021299973.1:0-1026 GCF_002162155.2 Triticum dicoccoides
TCAGCACATTGTTTAGCATCAAAATTAACCTTCTCCGAAGATGGAAGAGGCAACAAATCAATAGGTGCACGAGGTAGGAAACCATACACAACTTCAAAAGGGCACATCTTAGTAGTAGAATGCAATGAACGATTATAAGCAAATTCAATATGAGGCAAGCATTCCTCCCACATTTTCTTATTATTCTTCAAAACAGCCCTAAGCATAGTAGACAATGTTCTATTGACTACTTCAGTTTGTCCATCAGTTTGGGGGTGACAAGTAGTACTAAAAAGCAGTTTAGTCCCCAACTTAGCCCATAAACATCTCCAAAAGTGGCTAAGAAATTTAGTATCATGATCTGAAACAATAGTATTTGGCACACCATGCAAGCGAATAATTTCACGAAAGAACAAATCAGCAACATTAACAGCATCATCGCTTTTATGACATGATATAAAGTGTGCCATTTTCGAGAATCTATCCACGACAACAAATATGCTATCCCTCCCCTTCTTTGTTCGAGGTAAACCTAAAACAAAGTCCATAGATATATCCTCCCAAGGAACACTAGGTACAGGCAACGGCATATATAAACCATGAGGATAGAGTCGTGACTTAGCTTTTTGACATGTAGTGCAGCGAGCAATAAAACGCTCAACATCCCGTCTCATCTTTGGCCAAAAGAAATGTGTAGCAAGTACGTCCTCCGTCTTCTTCACGCCAAAGTGTCCCATTAATCCTCCTCCATGCGCCTCCTGCAACAACAAAAGACGAACGGAGCTAGCTGGAATGCATAGCTTGTTAGCACGAAACACAAATCCATCGTTAACAACAAACTTGTTCCACATTCTTCCTTCTTTACAATTCTGCATTACATCTTTAAAATCAGCATCATGCACATATTGATCTTTGATGGTCTCCAAACCAAATATTTTGAAGTCAAGTTGTGAAAGCATAGTATAGCGACGAGACAATGCATCAGCAATAACATTTTCTTTTCCCTTCTTGTGTTTAATGACATAAGGGAAAGTCTCAATGAATTCA
>NW_021299974.1:0-882 GCF_002162155.2 Triticum dicoccoides
TTAGTCCTTTTCGTTTGGTCAATCTGGGCCAGGTACTTCTATGTTGATGGGCCTTTTATGGGCTTTCATAGAGACCGCGAAAAATAATTGGGTCAAAATAAATCAACATTGTGGGAATTGAACACGGGACCTCCTGTCTAGATCTTCGATGTAACTAATTAAGCGAATGAGCAAACTAAAGGAAGGATTGCGTCCTTTTCTTGGTTTGGTTTAGTCCTTTTCGTTTGGTCAATCTGGGCCAGGTACTTCTATGTTGATTTCTATATTGAAAGGAAGGATCCATAGGCTTCAATGTGTTGGGGCTACTAAAATTAAAAAGGAATTATCCTACTACTAAAGGGAATATGTATTCTTGGTTTGGTTTAGTCCTTTTCGTTTGGTCAATCTGGGCCAGATACTTCTATGTTGATGGGCCTTTTATGGGCTTTCATAGAGACCGCAAAAAATAATTGGGTCAAAATAAATCAACATTGTGGGAATTGAACATAGGACCTCCTGTCTAGATCTTCGATGTAACTAATTAAGCGAATGAGCAAACTAAAGGAAGGACTGCGTCCTTTTCTTGGTTTGGTTTAGTCCTTTCCGGTTGGTCAATCTGGGCCAGGTACTTCTATGTTGATTTCTATATTGAAAGGAAGGATCCATAGGCTTAATTGTGTTGGGGCTACTAAATTAAAAAAGGAATTATCCTACTATTAAAGGGAATATGTATTCTTGGTTTGGTTTAGTCCGTTTCGTTTGGTCAATCTGGGCCAGGTACTTCTATGTTGATGGGCCTTTTATTGGCTTTCATAGAGACCGCGAAAAATAATTGGGTCAAAATAAATCAACATTGTGGGAATTGAACACAGGACCTTCTGTCTAGATCTTCGATGTAACTAA
>NW_021299974.1:1010-1655 GCF_002162155.2 Triticum dicoccoides
GAATGAGCAAACTAAAGGAAGGATTGCTTCCTTTTCTTGGTTTGGTTTAGTCCTTTTCGTTTGGTCAATCTGGGCTAGGTACTTCAATGTTGATGGGCCTTTTATGGGCTTTCATAGAGACCGCGAAAAATAATTGGGTCAAAATAAATCAACATTGTGGGAATTGAACACAGGACCTCCTCTCTAGATCTTCGATGTAACTAATTAAGCGAATGAGCAAACTAAAGGAAGGATTGCGTCATTTTCTTGGTTTGGTTTAGTCCTTTTCATTTGGTCAATCTGGGCCAGGTACTTCTATGTTGATTTCTATATTGAAAGGAAGGATCCATAGGCTTCAATGTGTTGGGGCTACTAAATTAAAAAAGGAATTATCCTACTATTAAAGGGAATAGGTATTCTTGGTTTGGTTTAGTCCTTTTCGTTTGGTCAATCCGGGCCAGGTACTTCTATGTTGATGGGCCTTTTATGGGCTTTCATAGAGACCATGAAAAATAATTGGGTCAAAATAAGTCAACATTGTGGGAATTGAACACAGGACCTCCTGTCTAGATCTTCGATGTAACTAATTACGCGAATGAGCAAACTAAAGGAAGGATTGCTTCCTTTTCTTGGTTTGATTTAGTCCTTTTCATTTGGTCAATCTGG
>NW_021299974.1:8187-8976 GCF_002162155.2 Triticum dicoccoides
GGACCTCCTGTCTAGATCTTCGATGTAAATAATTAAGCGAATGAGCAAACTAAAGGAAGGATTGCATCCTTTTCTTGGTTTGGTTTAGTCCTTTTCGTTTGGTCAATCTGGGCCAGGTACTTCTATGTTGATTTCTATATTGAAAGGATGGATCCATAGGCTTCAATGTGTTGGGGCTACTAAATTAAAAAAGGAATTATCCTACTATTAAAGGTAATATGTATTCTTGGTTTGGTTTAGTCCTTTTCGTTTGGTCAATCTGGGCCAGGTACTTCTATGTTCATGGGCCTTTTATGGGCTTTCATAGAGAACGCGAAAAATAATTGGGTCAAAATAAATCAACATTGTCGGAATTGAACACAGGACCTCCTGTCTAGATCTTCGATGTAACTAATTAAGCGAATGAGCAAACTAAAGGAAGGATTGTGTCCTTTTCTTGGTTCGGTTTAATCCTTTTCGTTTGGTCAATCTGGGCCAGGTACTTCTATGTCGATTTCTATATTGAAAGGAAGGATCCATAGGCTTCAATGTGTTGGGGCTACTAAATTAAAAAAGGAATTATCCTACTATTAAAGGGAATAGGTATTCTTGGTTTGGTTTAGTCCTTTTCATTTGGTCAATCTGGGCCAGGTACTTCTATGTTGATGGGCCTTTTATGGTCTTTCATAGAGACCGCGAAAAATAATTTGGTCAAAATAAATCAACATTGTCGGAATTGAACACAGGACCTCCTGTCTAGATCTTCGATGTAACTAATTAAGCAAATGAGCAAACTAAAGGAAGGATTGC
>NW_021299975.1:0-1000 GCF_002162155.2 Triticum dicoccoides
CACACAAGCTGAGCAAAATCAGAGGCACAATTTGTTCCATACCAAGGGAGTTGTGAAGGAACGTTCTGTGCGCGTCATCATAGACGGAGGGAGCTGCAACAACTTGGCTAGCATGGAGATGGTGGAGAAGCTTTCTCTCACCACAAGACCACATCCACATCCTTACTACATCCAATGGTTCAACAACAGCGGCAAGGTTAAGGTAACACGTACTGTTCGTGTGCATTTTAGTATCTCTACATATGCTGATTATGTTGATTGTTATGTGGTACCTATGCAAGCATGTTCCTTATTACTTGGTAGACCATGGCAATTTGATAAAAATTCTGTACACCATGGTAGAAACAATCACTATACTCTTGTTCATAAGGATAAAAATATTACTTTGCTTCCTATGACTCCTGATTCCATTTTGAAAGATGATATTAATAGAGCTAATAAAGCACAACAGGAGAAGAATAAGAGTGAAAATCAGATTGTGGCAAAAGAATTTGAGCAACAAATGAAGCCTAATAATAAACCATCTAGTGTTGCTTCTGAAATTAAATTGAAAAGTGCATGTTTATTTGCCACCAAATCTGATATTGACGAGCTAGATTTCAGCAAATCTGTTTGCTATGCTTTTGTGTGCAAAGAGGCATTATTTTCATTCGAGGACGTGCCTTCCTCTTTGCCTCCTGCTGTCACTAACATTTTGCAGGAGTTCGCTGACGTTTTTCCACAAGACGTGCCACCGGGATTACCGCCTATTCGAGGGATTGAGCATCAGATTGACTTAATTCCCGGTGCTTCACTGCCAAACCGTGCACCATACCGTACCAATCCAGAGGAGACGAAGGAGATTATGCGTCAAGTACAAGAGCTTCTCGACAAAGGTTATATACGCGAATCCCTTAGTCCTTGTGCTGTTCCTATTATTCTAGTGCCGAAAAAGGATGGTACATCACGTATGTGTGTTGATTGTAGAGGCATTAATAATATTACTATTCGTTATCGTCAT
>NW_021299976.1:0-1462 GCF_002162155.2 Triticum dicoccoides
TTGACGAACTCCGTGGTGCGTTTACATGTCAGTCATCAACACACAATTTTGGTCGACTCTGGTCCATTTCGTGCACGATTATTCACCATTTTGGCGTCCCAGAGCGATTTCCATGATTGACAATTCCCGGGGTGCATTTGCGTGTCTGTCCTCAACATTCACAGTTTTGGCCAATTCTGACGCGATTCGAGGACTATTACTCAACATTTAGGGGTCCCGAAGCGATTTCCATAGTTGTTGAACCCCAAAATGTGTTTACGTGTCGGTCATGAACACTCACAGTTGTGGCCGATTCTGGCCCGTTTCGTGGACTATTACTCACTGTTTGGGGTCCCGGTGTGACTTTCGCAATTAACAAACCCCGGGGTGAATTTACGTGTCGATCATCAACACTCGCAGTTTCGGCCGATTCGGGCTCGTTTTCTGGCACTCGCAGTTTTGGCCGATTCTGGCCCGTTTCATGGACTATTACTCACTGTTTTGGGGTCCCGGAGTGCTTTCCTTGATTAACAAACCCCGGGGTGCGTTTACGTATCGGACATCAACACTCATGGTTTTTGTCGATTCTGACTCGTTTCGTGGACTATTACTCACCGTTTTGGGGTCCCGAAGAGATTTCCATAGTTGTTGAACCCCAAGGTGCGCTTACATGTATGTCATATCAATCGCAGTTTGGGCCAATTTTTGTCCCATTTCTTGGACTATTACTTAGTTTCGGGGGTCCTGGAGTGATTTCCAAAATTTACGAACCCCGTTGTGCGTTTATGTTTCGGTCATCAACACTCAGAATTTTGGCCGATTCTGGTCCGTTTCGTGCACTATTACTCGCCGCTTTGGGGTCCCAGAGCGATTTCCATGGTTGTTGAACTCCAAGGTGCACTTATGTGTCTGTCATCAACATTCATAGTTTTTGCCAATTCTGGCCCGTTTCTTGGACTATTACTCTGTTTTGGCGTCCCGGTGTGATTTCCATGATTGACGAACACCGGGGTGCGTTTATGTGTCGGTTAGCAACACACGCATTTTGGGCCGCTTCTGGCCCGTTTCGTCGACTACTACTCACCGTTTTGGGGCCCCAAAGCGATTTCCATGGTTGTTGAACCCCATGGTGCGCTTACGTGTCGATCATCAACGATCGCAGTTTGGGCCGATTTTGGCCCGTTTCTTGCACTATTAATTAGTTTTGGGCGTCCCGCAGTGATTTCCACGATTGACGAACTCCGTGGTGCGTTTACATGTCAGTCATCAACACACAATTTTGGTCGACTCTGGTCCATTTCGTGCACGATTATTCACCATTTTGGCGTCCCAGAGCGATTTCCATGATTGACAATTCCCGGGGTGCGTTTGCGTGTCTGTCCTCAACATTCACAGTTTTGGCCAATTCTGACGCGATTCGAGGACTATTACTCAACATTTAGGGGTCCCGAAGCGATTTCCATAGTTGTTGAACCCCAAAATG
>NW_021299977.1:0-901 GCF_002162155.2 Triticum dicoccoides
CACACATTGGGTTCTGGTAACTCGACCCCTCTCGACTTATTAATCAACATGATCTCTGTCCAGGAGTTGCAACTAGTTTCTGGTGTTTGTAGGTAGTGTTAGTAGTCTACCAAGTGGCACCCGGTACAGGTGGGCTTGGGACAGACTAGGCACAGTGGCACGGTGTACCAAGTGGCACCCGGATGGTGGGCTTGGGAACCCTGCTCACATCGTTTGGGGCCGTGAGCGACACCCCGGCCGGATCTCCTTGCGGATGGAACCCGAATAGGCGATAAACCTGGACTAGAGACTTGTTCGGTTAGTCAGGTCGTGGCCGACTCCCTCGCCCGGCTTCCGCTTGAAGGTTGCCGAGGTACATGACGTGTACAGGGCGGTAAGTGGCAAGAGCGTGTGTGAAGAAGTACACCCCTGCAGGGTTAACATCATCTATTCGAATAGCCGGATTCCTCGGATATGGAAACTTGGACCCCTTGCATAGTTCATAGACAAGTGAAAGTGGATACTCTAAAATACGCAAGATAAGCGTGAGTGCTATGGATGGCGTTCTCGTAGGGAGACGGGAGCGGATCCATAGTGGTGTATTGATATGGTGAATATGTGGACTCGTGTGCGCCACCTCAAAAGAGTCGCTTGCAGTCGTAGTTCAGAATAGCCACCGAGTCAAAGCTGGCTTGCTGCAGTCAAACTCCACCATCCCCTTTGTTGATAATGATGCATATGTAGATAGATCTGATGTAAGTCTTGCTGGGTACATTTGTACTCACGTTGCTTAATTTATGTTTTTGCAGAGAGACTTCAGTCTCACTAGTAGTTCCACGTGGACTTCGACGTTTAGCTTGTTACCTCAGCTACGATCTTGTGCCCTCGGCAGGATCTGGTAGATAGTCAGGCTTCTCAGCCT
>NW_021299978.1:0-581 GCF_002162155.2 Triticum dicoccoides
ATCGAAGATCTAGACAGGAGGTCATGTGTTCAATTCCCATAATGTTGATTTATTTTGACCCAATTATTTTTCCCGGTCTCTATGAAATCCCATAAAAGGCCCATCAACATAGAAGTACCTGGCCCAGATTGACCAAACGAACAGGACTAAACCAAACCAAGAAAAGGACGCAATCCTTCCTTTAGTTTGCTGATTCGCGTAATTAGTTACATCGAAGATCTAGACAGGAGGTCTTGTGTTCAAGTCCCACAATGTTGATTTATTTTGACCCAATTATTTTTCGCGGTCTCTATGAAAGCCCATAAAAGGCCCATCAACATAGCAGTACCTGGCCCAGATTGACCAAATGAAAAGGACTAAACCAAACCAAGAATACCTATTCCCTTTAATAGTAGGATAATTCCTTTTTTAATTTAGTAGCCCCAACACATTGAAGCCTATGGATCCTTCCTTTCAATATAGAAATCAACATAGAAGTACCTGGCCCAGATTGACCAAACAAAAAGGACTAAACCAAACCAAGAAAAGGACGCAGTCCTTCCTTTAGTTTGCTCATTCGCTTAATTAGTTACATCGAAGAT
>NW_021299979.1:0-1824 GCF_002162155.2 Triticum dicoccoides
AGGGGCGCCGCACACCCCCTATGTTTCACCGATGAGGTCCTAGACTATGAATTCCCAGAGGGATTCAAACCCGTAAACATAGAGGCATATGATGGAACAACAGACCCTGGAGTCTGGATCGAGGATTACATCCTCCACATTCACATGGCTAGAGGAGATGATCTCTACGCCATAAACTATCTACCCCTTAAGCTTAAAGGGCCAGCCCGGCATTGGCTTAAAAGCCTTCCAGAAAACACAACTGGAGGCTGGGAAGAGCTCGAGGATGCTTTCCGAGCAAACTTTCAAGGGACCTATGTCCGTCCCCGGATGCAGACGATCTTAGTCACATAACTCAACAACCCGGAGAATCAGCTCGGCAGTTCTGGAATAGATTCCTCACTAAAAAGAATCAGATAGTTGACTGTCTGGACGCCGAAGCCTTAGCAGCTTTCAGGCATAATGTCCGAGACGAATGGCTCGCCAGACACCTCGGCCAAGAAAAGCCAAGAACAATGGCCGCACTAACAAGCCTCATGACCCGCTTTTGTGCAGGGGAGGACAGTTGGTTGGCAAGGTGCAGCCCCAGCAACCCAAGTACATCCGAAACTAGGGATGGAAACAGAAAACCGCAACGCAACAAGGACCGTCGCTGGACTAAGGACAAAAATCCGAAGAGCACGACAGTCAATGCCGGATTCAAAGGCTCACGACAAAATCAGGAAAAATCGCCCCCCCCCCCAGGATAACAGGGACGATCCATCCAACCTAAATAAAATCCTGGACAGGATATGTCAGATACACAGTACTCCCCGGAAGCCTGCTAACCATACCCACAGAGACTGTTGGGTTTTCAAACAATCCGGCAGACTCAATGCCGAACACAAGGGGCTCGACACACCAAGTGAAGACGAGGACGAACCCCAAAAGCAGAGCACTAGGAAACAAAAGAACTTCCCACAAGAAGTAAAAACAGTGAACTCACTTCACATAACAAAACGTGCGGCGCCCGTAAAGGTACGCACCACACGACCCATCCCCAAAGGGTCCCACCACTGGTTGTCAAAACCGATCATCTTCGATCAGCTAGATTATTCTAGGAATATCAAGAATGTAGGCTGGACTGCCTTGATACTCGATCCAATAATTGGCGGACTCCAGTTTTCAAATGTCCTTATGGACGGCGGCAGTGGACTAAACCTGATATATCAGGATACAATCCAGCACATGGGGATAAACCCAGCAAGAATCCACCGCAGCAGAACCTCCTTTCAAGGGGTAATACCTGGTCCGGACACCCATTGTACGGGTTTTCTCCGGCTCACAGTCACATTCGGCTCTGCCGATAACCTCCACCGCGAAAAGCTGACCTTCCATATCGTCCCGTTCTCAAGTCGCTATCAAGCACTACTGGGACGCGAAGCTTTCGCTCGCTTTAACGCAATACCGCATTATGCATCTCTTACGCTCAAGATGCCCGGTCCACGAGGCATCATCTCTTTGAAGGGGAAGCACTAAAGTGCGCCTCCCCAAGCGGAGGACTGTGCGGCCGCTTTAACAGCCCCACAGCAAAATGGCCTCACCGGCCAATAAACTTCAAAATAGGTCATTCAAGACCACGAACGTGGATAGACGAGTTCGGTGCAAAATCATCATTGATGCAGGCCTAGAAGCCATATACCCCCACACTAGGGGCTCCACGCATATACAATAAGAGACAATAAAGCTCAATCTCATATATCTTACTTTATACTTGCTTATTCTAAACTTTGTCGGCACGACCCGTTTTCAACTCAGTTCCTCTCTTTTACAGATGAACATCGTGCGGCGCCCGTCCAGGATACG
>NW_021299980.1:0-1331 GCF_002162155.2 Triticum dicoccoides
TTTGATGACATCCACGCTATGTTGAACCTTCATCCGCTGCACTACACCTTCGTTTGGCTATTTTCGCTGAGTATGGAGATGCGGATCATTCGCGACAAGACCCCGGACATCGTGATAGTCGACCCCTTCTACATGCGTGCCAAGATCTTGGGCAGCGCTGGGGACCGGCAAGTCGCGAGTTCTTACCTCGAAGGCGTCATTCTGGCAAACCAAGATAAGGATAACTTCCTCGTGCCTTACTTTCCCGAGTAAGTCCTCCCCTCAACCGGCCCGTAACATATGAATTCTTACTTTTCGATCGTTTTTCTTTTAACATTCCGTGTTTTCTGCAGTGACACACGTTGCACGCTCATCCTCCTAAGCCCCAAATATTCCATGGCCACGTATTTCGACCCGGACCGTCAGTCGAACGTAGACTACACAAATGTCAAGAAGGTTCTTGATGATGTTCTCCCCGGCTATGCCCAATCTGGAGGCACCTTCACTAGGCCTATTCGTAAGTACGGCAAGCACGTGTTCTCCCACAATACGACGTTCTGCTGCGTCAAGCAGCCGCCTGGCGGTCAGAAGGGTGCCTACTACGCCATCCATCACATGCGGGCGATCGTACGGGACCATTATCAACTTCTGCTACCGAGTAAACTCAAAGATTGGGCCGCGAGCGTGTCGGCAATCCAGGACGCGGACCTCCGACAAGAATTCTTTCGCATCCAGTCGGAGTTTGCGGAAATCATCCATCAAGATGTCCTTCGTACCTCGGGGCAGTTCTACCTCAGAAATCAACCGTCCAACAGTGACATCGACACAATGCTACAAATGCAGGATGACAACGCCCGTTCTTTCATGACTCCCACGATAGACGGCGGCTTCATCCACGCTCTGGTCCCTTGAGTCGAGTTGTCTAGTTCTGAAACATCGATTGGCTCATGTTGTAATTAAACTTTAATGAACTTGTAGTATGTCTCTTTGGTTTCGAGAGTCGTTCAACTTAGATGTAATCGATGCTATTAATGTCTTCCTTTTCTCTTCCGATCGTTCTGTTGCATAATTATATATTGCTTATGTATTGTCTGTGAATTGGTACTAACGTTTCGTTTGGCTAGTGCATAGCGATGCCGACGTATGTCGTGTACAAGGGTAAGGTTCCCGGAGTCTACGATGACTGGGAGGAGTGTCGGAGACAGGTTCACCGATTCAGCGGTAACAGTTACAAAGGGTACACCACTAGGGCCGAGGCCGAATCTAGATACGCCCGCTATCTAGCGGGAGAGGGGAGGGAGCGTTGGAGGAACCGGATGAAGACGAGTTTCATCGTGATGATGCTCATCGTG
>NW_021299981.1:0-1543 GCF_002162155.2 Triticum dicoccoides
TCTACATAGTTCTCGAACCCGTAGGGTCCGCACGCTTAACGTTCGATGGCGACATGTATTATGAGTTATGTGTTTTGATGACCAAAGTTTGTTCGGAGTCCCGGATGAGATCACAGACGTGACGAGGAATCTCAAAATGGTCGAGACATATAGATTGATATATTGGACTATATTATTCAGACACCAGAAGTGTTGCGAGTGGTTTTGAGTAAAAACGGAGTGCTGGAGGGGTTACCGGAACCCCCCGGAGGAACTAATGGGCCCTCACAGGCCTTAGTGGAGAGAGAGGAGGGCGGACAAGGCTGGCCGCGCCCCCTCCCTTAGCTGTCCGAATTGGACAAGGAAAGGGGGGGTGGCGGCACCCCCTTTCCTACTCCCTCTCCCTCTCCTTCCTCCCCCCTCTCTTCCTTGTGGAGGAATCCTACTAGGACTAGTAGTCCTAGTAAACTCCCTCTCCTTGGGAGTGCCCCTAGGGCCGGCTGGCCTCCCCCTTCCTCCTTTATATACGGGGGCAGGGGCACCCTAGAACACACAAGTTTCTCTTAACCGTGTGCGGAGCCCACCTCCACAGTTACACACCTCGATCATACCATCGTAGTGCTTAGGCAAAGCCCTATGCCGGTAGCATCGTCATCACCATTGCCACGTCGTCATGCTGACGGATCTCACCCTCGCCCTCAACTGGATCAAGAGCACGAGGGTCGTCATCGAGCTGAACATGTGCTGAACACGGAGGTGCCATATGTTCGGTACTTGGATCGGTTGGATCGCAAAGACGTTTGACTACATCAACCGTGTTACTAAATGCTTACGCTTTTGGTCTACGAGGGTACGTGGACACACTCTCCCCCTCTCGTTGCTATGCATCACATAGATAGATCTTGCGTGATCATAGGGAAATTTTGAAATACTACGTTCCCCAACAAGAGTACTCTGCTCAGCAAGAAATCCTCGCAGCGCATGGGAGATATACTCACCAGTTGAATCTGCACGAAAAACACGAATAGGAGTCGATAACTGGGTATGAACTATGGTAGAATAGTTTTTTGTATATAGATAAGACCTTACTACGAGAAGACATAAAGTAGATCCAAGTGTACCGGGAAAAATCATCTATAAAGATAATGTAGTAGCGATGAACCCCTTTCGAAGCGAAGGGAGCCGGACCACAAACATCAGAGTGAATGAGGTCAAAGGAGCGCTCGGACACTGACTCACTATGAGGATAGGGTAGTTGAATCTGCTTACCAAGCCTACAACCCAGACAATCCAACGAAGCGTTACCGTAGACAGACCACAAAACACCACGATGAACCAAAGACGAGAGACGAGAACTGCATAAATGGCCAAGACGATGATGCCAATGCTGAAAATAGCTGGTAGTCGCAGCAACAGGGGTGGTGAGACTGGCGACGGTGGCAGCGGAGGGAAGACGAAGCTAATCAAGCTCCCAGAGACCATCAGAGTGTCGAGGGCCAGCACCAAGCATAGCGCCCGTGCGACGATCCTGAACAGAACACAAATCAAAGTCGAGAATGACCCT
>NW_021299982.1:0-2284 GCF_002162155.2 Triticum dicoccoides
AATTATTTTCGCGAGCGCATACTTTCTGTTTTTATCAGCAAGATCAAACAATAATCACCCAAGAAGATCCTAAAGGCTCTACTTGGCACAAACATTAATTAAAACATAAAAAACACAATCATAACAGTAGCTAGATGAACTATTTATTACAAAAAAGAACAAAAAGTAAAGAACAAAAATAAAATTTGGTTGCCTCTCAACAAGCGCTATCGTTTAACGCCCCTAGCTAGGCATAAAAACAAGAATAGATCTATGTATTGTCATCTTTGGTATGCAATGCATAAGTGGCTCTCATAATAGATTCATAAGGCAATTTAATTTTCTTCCTAGGGAAGTGTTCCATGCCTTTCCTTAACAGGAATTGTAATCTAATATTTCCTTCTTTCATGTCAGTAATTGCACCAATCGTTCTATGGATAGGTCTACCAAGAATAATAGGACATGTAGGATTGCAATCTATATCAAGAACAATGAAATCTACGGTCACATAATTCCTATTTGCAACAGTAAGAACATCATTAATCCTTCCCATAGGTTTCTTAATGGTGGAATCCACAAGATGCAAATATAAAGAACAATCATCAAATTCACGGAAACCTATCACATCACACAAAGTTTTTGGAATCATGGAAACGCTGGCACCCAAATCACACAAAGCATAGCATTCATAATCTTTAATCTTAATTTTAGTAGTAGGTTCCCACTCATCATAAAGTTTTCTAGGGATAGAAACTTCTAGTTCAACTTTTCTTCATAGGATTACATTGAAGCATCAACGATATGTTTAGTAAAAGCTTTATTTTGATTATAAGCATGAGGAGAATTTAACACGGATTACAACAAGGAAATACAATCTATCAAAGAGAAATTATCATAATTAAATTCCTTGAAATCCAAAATAGGGGGCTCATTGCTATGTAATGTTTTGACCTCTTCAATCCCACTTTTATTAATTTTTGCATCAAGATATAAAAACTCCGAATCATTAGGACACCTTTTAACTAAAGTTGACTCATCTCTAGTTCCATCTTTATCAAGATTCATATTGGAAAACAAAGATTTGATAGGAGTCGCATCAATCACTTTTAGATCTTCATCATTCTTATCATGAAAACTAGAAGAACACGCTTTCACAAAGCAATCTTTTTTAGCACGCATCCTAGCGGTTCTTTCTTTGCACTCATCAATGGAAATTCTCATGGCTTTGAAAGACTCATTGATGTCATTCTTAGGTGAAATAGATCTAAGTTTCAGAGAATCAACATCAGGAGAAATTATATCCATGTTCCTAGCCAACTCATCAATCCTAAGCAATTTTTCTTCAACCAAAGCATTGAAATTCTTTTGCGAACTCGTAAATTATTTAACACTAATCTCAAAATCAGAGGGCATCTTATTAGAATTTCCATAAGAGTTGTTGTAGGAATTACCATAATTATTAGAAGAATTATTAGCAAACGACCTAGAATTAAAGTTTCCTCTATACACTTTGTTACCAAAATTGTTCCTACCAACAAAATTCAGACCCATAGATTCATTAGTATTCTCAATCAAATTGGACAAAGGCATATCATTAGGATCAGAAGAAATACTTTTATTAGCAAACAATTTCATAAGTTCATCCATCTTTCCACTCAAAACATTAATCTCTTCGATCACATTAACTGTTTTACTAGTGGATATTCGGTGTGCTATTGAGAATAATTAACCGTAATATTGTCTAGGAGTTTAGTAGCTTCTCCTAAAGTGATTTCCATAAAAGTACCTCCCGCGGCCGAATCTAAAAGATTTCTAGAAGCAAAATTCAATCCGGCATAAAAAAAAGTATAATCATCCACACATTCAAACCATGAGTAGGGCAATTACGTATCATTAATTTCATCCTCTCCCATGCTTGTGCAACATGCTCATGATCAAGTTGCTTAAAATTCATAATATCATTCCCAAGAGAGATGATCTTAGCGGAGGAAAATACTTAGAGATAAAAGCATCTTTGCACTTATTCCATGAATCAATACTATTGTTAGGCAAAGAAGAGAACCAAGTTTTAGCACGATCTCTAAGCGAAAATGGAAATAGCTTCAATTTAACAATATCATTATCCACATCTTTGTTCTTTTGCATATCACACAAATCAACAAAGTTGTTTAGATGGGTACAGGCATCTTCAATAGGAAGGCTAGAAAATTGTTCTTTCATAACAAGATTCAACAAAGCGGTATTAATTTCACAAGATTTAGCATCGGTAGTAGGAGCAATTGGAGTGCTAATAAAATCATTATTG
>NW_021299983.1:0-1180 GCF_002162155.2 Triticum dicoccoides
TTGTTGTATGGAACCATTGTCCCCATTTGGGACTGTTTTTGTTTTGCCACGACGGTGGTCGTTGGTATCACGAGGTGACATTGGGGCCACCCATGACTTAGCCCAAAGGGGAGTTTGTCGGAGTGGCTAGGAGAGTGCCATGTAGTGGATCAGTTTTGTTGGAACGCCGTTGGTCCACCCGAATGGGAGCACGAGGCCTTGGGTTCCATAGTGTGGGACAGTGTACTAACCTCTGCAGAGTGTACAATCTATCAATAGTTGCGCCCGTGGATATGGGCCTAGTTTGTAGTAGGTCACACTATGGGTCAACAGTAATAATAACCTAACTAATAAACAACCCCGGTTCGATGAGAAAATAAGTTCGTTGATCTTTAAGTGATCGTGAGAGGATCACAGTGGTATCGTGGATACCAGAGTTGGTTGCTACTTATGGTGTCATGTGATGATCCCGTGTAAAGATCAAGCTCCTTATGGTCTTGTGGTCACTCGGTATGGTTAATACCAAGCTTGGTTGGTCTTGAGGTGATCGTGTGATGCTCAAGTTGGTAAGATGATACATGTGGTGGTTACGAGATAACCCCCGAGCAGAGTAAGTTGAATCATGATAGTTTAAGCATGATGCATCCTAGTACCATCCGATTCACATCATGAATAACATGCCATGTTCATTTAATATGGTTCTAGTTGTGTGATTTTCAACATGCTCATGTTCATGCCATGCTTATGTTGTTCTAGTGGTCTCATGTTCATCTCTAATGTTTAACCTGTAAATGTGATGTTGTTGTTTGCCTTGATTGCTTTTGGTTGTTGTGAGCTTGCGAGTACATTCAAAGTACTCACCTGGCGTGCCGTGCCAGTTTGCAAGTCATGTCGTGTTTGCTTGTTTGGCGAGGATCCGGAGTTTGTGAGCTAGGTTATGTGTTCCAGTCAGAGTCCCTGCTAAGTGTAGTCCATCGTTGTCGTCGTTGTTTCGCTGCTAGAAGTTATCCCGTTGCTATGAGTTGTTCTGCTGCTAGCATAGAGCAACCTTTGCAAGCTTAGTGTCGCCATGCTGATGTAATTCCCTGTTATATCGGGACTCTTGTATCCCCAACTATTTGTAATAAAAGCTGATTTGTACTATGCCAACCAGTGCCGTATTCCAGAAGACTTGATCTCTGGGCTGGAATACGGGGTGTTC
>NW_021299984.1:0-1060 GCF_002162155.2 Triticum dicoccoides
CTAATCAAAATTACATATTTCAGTATAAACTTTAAACCCGGGGAGAACTCTGATGATTCCTCGAACAGCGTATTCGTTAACAAGATCAATCCGAAAGCAGAGCGGGCATGTGTTCCAGACATAAGCATATAAGGGTAAATGCAACACCATCATGGCGTTTACCTGAGAGGGTTCAGTAGAAGCTTTAGTCTAATCAAGTACTTCATTATTAATATGGTCATACATTCCAGAAGAATGAAACTATTTGACCAGCCAATAATTTTTCCTACAAGTTTTACTTCCTTTTTTATGTATATTTCAAAGGTAGACACATGATAATACAAGTTTGCGTACGCTCAATCTCATCATGCATGATATGATTGATGTAGTGGTACTCCCCTCCATGTAGCAAATCTCAAGCCAGCTAGTTCCATATATTGCCATCACATACTTTAGCACTTAATTAATAATCGATAGATGATCCTTGTGTATGCCATGTTCCGAGTCTAAAATATACTACCACCATGGCACCATGATTCATTATTAGGTCCAAAATAGTACAGGACAATAGTGTTCAAGTCTTAATGGCATTATAGAGTTAGTTGTCAACTTAGGTAAGTGTGTAAAGCGCATATTGAGATCATACATTACATGCCTAGGAAAGCCTTTCATGAGATACCATCATTACATTTCTTCAACTGTGTTTCGCGTATGCTGCTACCCAAAAGCACATAGTTTGATCTATCATTGTTCTTTCTGTTTGCCGACGGGTAAATTATCGGAAGCAACACACGGATATAAAATCAACCCTACCCTTTGTTCTACCAACCTGTCAGGGAGTCATGGTTACCTTATGCCTGTCATCCACATTAATTGATGTTGAAATATTTTATACTTAATTTCCTATTTTGTTTTTTTATTTATCATTGATTCAACTTGACATATTTAAACAATTACCACGAGCTAATTAGATATATGCATGTTGCATCCCAGTTGATTCATTAGTTGTGTAGATGATGTTTTACGCAAATCGTTACATGGAAATTTCATGTGTGTTAAAAAATATTTTGGTTTTAGCAAA
>NW_021299985.1:0-2500 GCF_002162155.2 Triticum dicoccoides
TGCGCGGCCACAAGCTATTATGGGCTCTAGCATAGTTGAGTATGTTGCATGACCTCTTTCAGTGGTGGGCTAGCAGATGTAGGGGAAAGTAGGTCTAACTGTCCACCCAGAGTAAAGAGTAAATGTTTCTGAAAGACTGTGTCTTGGTCATTCGTTTCTCAAACACCATGCAGTGCGAGAAATCTAACGGAGGAGATCGTGTCTTATGAGGAAAAGTGCGCAAACCTCTGTAGAGTGTACAAACTAATCATGGTTAGCCGTGTCCCCGGTTATGGACATCTTGAGTATCTGGTTCTTGGATTATCATGTTGATCTTGTCACTCTAAATTAATTTTGTTGGGTTAATTAATATTGCTTAATTTGGGATTGAGTTGGAGGAACCTTCTCAATGTTTAACAACCACCATGATAGTTAAATAAAATTTATTCCTTTGTTGTAGGGAAAAATTGGCTTTATGCAAAACTTTAACCACACTACTAGGAAAAGGCCTACTAATGGCGCACCTAATTTTGCCATTAATGGCGCATTAGTGGTGCGCCATTAGTGCCACGCCATTAGTATATTTTACTAATGGCACACCACTGGTGCGCCATTAGTATCTGGTATACTAATGGCGCACCTCGGATGCGCCATTAGTATATACAATAGTGCGCCATTAGTATGCCTCCCAGGGGGCCATGTATACCCAGGTGCTTTGGCATACTAATGGCGCACAACAGCAAGATGCGCCATTAGTAACTTCGGCATACTAATGGTGCACTGTTTAATGATGCGCCATTAGTATACTTTGGCATACTAATGGCGCACTGTGATGTGATGCGCCATTAGTATGAATATTAGGTTTTTTTTTAATTTTCTGTTTTTTGCACAGGTTACAAAATGTATAATTGGACAAAATATAGACAGCACACATCAACAACAGATTCATCGAATACAATAGAAGATTAGTCTTTGAATACAATCATCATATTAGTCTCCGAATACAATTCATCATATTAGTCTCCGAATTGAAAAGACCGAACAAAGATAGAACATTATATTACAAGTCTCAAGACCGCGAGTAGCGAGTTTGTCTTCACATTACAAGTCGATATCGATCATCTAAACTACCATCACATAGAAGAGAGCTGCGGTCATCACGATGAGCATCATCACGATGAAACTCGTCTTCATCCGGTTCCTCCAACGCTCCCTCCCCTCTCCCGCTAGATAGCGGGCGTATCTAGATTCGGCCTCGGCCCTAGTGGTGTACCCTTTGTAACTGTTACCGCTGAATCGGTGAACCTATCTCCGACACTCCTCCCAGTCGTCGTAGACTCCGGGAACCTTACCCTTGTACACGACATACGACGGCATTGCTATGCACTAGCCAAGCAAAACGTTAGTACCAATTCACAGACAATACATAAGCAATATATAAGTATGCAACAGAACGATCGGAAGAGAAAAGCAAGACATTAATAGCATCGATTACATCTAAGTTGAACGACTCTTGAAACCAAAGAGACATATACAAGTTCATTAAAGTTTAATTACAAGATGAGCCAATCGATTTTTCAGAACTAGACACAGCATCACTGCTTTCGACTCGACTCAAGGGACAGGAGCGTGGATGAAGCCGCCGTCTATCGTGGCAGTCATGAAATAACGGTCGTTGTCAGCCTGCATTTGTAGCATTGTGTCGATGTCACTGTTGGACGGTTGATTGCTGAGGTAGAACTGCCCCGAGGTACGAAGGACATCTTGATGGATGATTTCCGCAAACTCTGACTGGATGCGAAAGAATTCTTGTCGGAGGTTCGTGTCGTGGATTGCCGACACGCTCTTTGCCCAATCTTTGAGTTTACTCGGTAGCAGAAGTTGATGATGGTCCCGTACGATCGCCCGCATGTGATGGATGGCGTAGTAGGCACCCTTCTGACCGCCAGGCGGCTGCTTGACGCAGCAGAACATCGTATTGTTGGAGAACACGTGCTTGCCGTACTTACGAATAGGCTTGGTGAAGGTGCCTCCAGATTTGGCGTAGCCGGGGAGAACATCATCAAGAACCTTCTTGACATTTGTGTAGTCTACGTTCGACTGACGGTCCGGGTCGAAATACGTGGCCATGGAATATTTGGGGCTTAGGAGGATGAGCGTGCAATGTGTGTCACTGCAGAAAACACGGAATTTAAAAGAAAAACGATCGCAATCTAAGAATTCATATGTTACGGGCCGGTTGAGGGGAGGACTTACTCGGGAAAGTAAGGCACGAGGAAGTTATCCTTATCTTGGTTTGCTAGAATGACGCCTTCGAGGTAAGAACTCGCGACTTGCCGGTCCCCAGCACTGCCCAAGATCTTGGCACGCATGTAGAAGGGGTCGACTATCACGATGTCCGGGGTCTTGTCGCGAATGATCCGCATCTCCATACTCAGCGAAAATAGCCGAACGAAGGTGTAGTGCAGCGGATGAAGGTTCAACATAGCGTGGATGTCATCAAACCGCAGGACGATCGTAC
>NW_021299986.1:0-2500 GCF_002162155.2 Triticum dicoccoides
TGCGCGGCCACAAGCTATTATGGGCTCTAGCATAGTTGAGTATGTTGCATGACCTCTTTCAGTGGTGGGCTAGCAGATGTAGGGGAAAGTAGGTCTAACTGTCCACCCAGAGTAAAGAGTAAATGTTTCTGAAAGACTGTGTCTTGGTCATTCGTTTCTCAAACACCATGCAGTGCGAGAAATCTAACGGAGGAGATCGTGTCTTATGAGGAAAAGTGCGCAAACCTCTGTAGAGTGTACAAACTAATCATGGTTAGCCGTGTCCCCGGTTATGGACATCTTGAGTATCTGGTTCTTGGATTATCATGTTGATCTTGTCACTCTAAATTAATTTTGTTGGGTTAATTAATATTGCTTAATTTGGGATTGAGTTGGAGGAACCTTCTCAATGTTTAACAACCACCATGATAGTTAAATAAAATTTATTCCTTTGTTGTAGGGAAAAATTGGCTTTATGCAAAACTTTAACCACACTACTAGGAAAAGGCCTACTAATGGCGCACCTAATTTTGCCATTAATGGCGCATTAGTGGTGCGCCATTAGTGCCACGCCATTAGTATATTTTACTAATGGCACACCACTGGTGCGCCATTAGTATCTGGTATACTAATGGCGCACCTCGGATGCGCCATTAGTATATACAATAGTGCGCCATTAGTATGCCTCCCAGGGGGCCATGTATACCCAGGTGCTTTGGCATACTAATGGCGCACAACAGCAAGATGCGCCATTAGTAACTTCGGCATACTAATGGTGCACTGTTTAATGATGCGCCATTAGTATACTTTGGCATACTAATGGCGCACTGTGATGTGATGCGCCATTAGTATGAATATTAGGTTTTTTTTTAATTTTCTGTTTTTTGCACAGGTTACAAAATGTATAATTGGACAAAATATAGACAGCACACATCAACAACAGATTCATCGAATACAATAGAAGATTAGTCTTTGAATACAATCATCATATTAGTCTCCGAATACAATTCATCATATTAGTCTCCGAATTGAAAAGACCGAACAAAGATAGAACATTATATTACAAGTCTCAAGACCGCGAGTAGCGAGTTTGTCTTCACATTACAAGTCGATATCGATCATCTAAACTACCATCACATAGAAGAGAGCTGCGGTCATCACGATGAGCATCATCACGATGAAACTCGTCTTCATCCGGTTCCTCCAACGCTCCCTCCCCTCTCCCGCTAGATAGCGGGCGTATCTAGATTCGGCCTCGGCCCTAGTGGTGTACCCTTTGTAACTGTTACCGCTGAATCGGTGAACCTATCTCCGACACTCCTCCCAGTCGTCGTAGACTCCGGGAACCTTACCCTTGTACACGACATACGACGGCATTGCTATGCACTAGCCAAGCAAAACGTTAGTACCAATTCACAGACAATACATAAGCAATATATAAGTATGCAACAGAACGATCGGAAGAGAAAAGCAAGACATTAATAGCATCGATTACATCTAAGTTGAACGACTCTTGAAACCAAAGAGACATATACAAGTTCATTAAAGTTTAATTACAAGATGAGCCAATCGATGTTTCAGAACTAGACACAGCATCACTGCTTTCGACTCGACTCAAGGGACAGGAGCGTGGATGAAGCCGCCGTCTATCGTGGCAGTCATGAAATAACGGTCGTTGTCAGCCTGCATTTGTAGCATTGTGTCGATGTCACTGTTGGACGGTTGATTGCTGAGGTAGAACTGCCCCGAGGTACGAAGGACATCTTGATGGATGATTTCCGCAAACTCTGACTGGATGCGAAAGAATTCTTGTCGGAGGTTCGTGTCGTGGATTGCCGACACGCTCTTTGCCCAATCTTTGAGTTTACTCGGTAGCAGAAGTTGATGATGGTCCCGTACGATTGCCCGCATGTGATGGATGGCGTAGTAGGCACCCTTCTGACCGCCAGGCGGCTGCTTGACGCAGCAGAACATCGTATTGTTGGAGAACACGTGCTTGCCGTACTTACGAATAGGCTTGGTGAAGGTGCCTCCAGATTTGGCATAGCCGGGGAGAACATCATCAAGAACCTTCTTTACATTTGTGTAGTCTACGTTCGACTGACGGTCCGGGTCGAAATACGTGGCCATGGAATATTTGGGGCTTAGGAGGATGAGCGTGCAATGTGTGTCACTGCAGAAAACACGGAATTTAAAAGAAAAACGATCGCAATCTAAGAATTCATATGTTACGGGCCGGTTGAGGGGAGGACTTACTCGGGAAAGTAAGGCACGAGGAAGTTATCCTTATCTTGGTTTGCTAGAATGACGCCTTCGAGGTAAGAACTCGCGACTTGCCGGTCCCCAGCACTGCCCAAGATCTTGGCACGCATGTAGAAGGGGTCGACTATCACGATGTCCGGGGTCTTGTCGCGAATGATCCGCATCTCCATACTCAGCGAAAATAGCCGAACGAAGGTGTAGTGCAGCGGATGAAGGTTCAACATAGCGTGGATGTCATCAAACCGCAGGACGATCGTAC
>NW_021299987.1:0-583 GCF_002162155.2 Triticum dicoccoides
CGAGACGAGGACGTGACACCAGTGCCACCCTGTCTTAGCGTAACGCGAGTCAAGGCGGACGTCGTCGCGGTAGCGACGACGGACGCCGAGACGAGAACGTGACACTAGTGGCACCCTGTTTTAGCGTAACGTGAGTCGAGGCGGACGTCGTCGCGGTAGCGACGACAGACGCCGAGACGAGCACGTGACACCAGTGCCACCCTGTCTTAGCGTAACGCGAGTTGAGGCGGACGTCGTCGCGGTAGCGATGACGGACGCCGAGAGGAGCACGTGACACCAGTGCCACCCTGTCTTAGGGTAACGCGAGTCGAGGCGGATGTTGTCGCGGTAGCGATGACGGACGCCGAGACGAGCACGTGACACCATTCCCACCCTGTCTTAGCGTAACGCAAGTCGAGGCGGACATCGTCGCGGTAGCGACGACGGACGCCGAGACGAGCACATGACACCATTCCCACCCTGTCTTAGCGTAACGCGAGTCGAGGCGGACATCGTCGCGGTAGCGACGACGGACGCCGAGACAAGCACGTGACACCATTCCCACCCTGTCTTAGCGTAATGCGAGTCAGGGCGGACGTCGTCG
>NW_021299988.1:0-1178 GCF_002162155.2 Triticum dicoccoides
AATGGTTACATTGATGCAAGCTTTGACACTAATGTGGACGATTCTAAATCGCAAACCGGATACGTGTTTACATTAAACGGTGGAGCTGTCAGTTGGTGCAGTTCTAAACAAAGCGTTGTGGCGGGATCTACATGTGAAGCGGAGTACATAGCTGCTTCGGAAGCAGCAAACGAAGGAGTCTGGATGAAGGAGTTCATATCCAATCTAGGTGTCATACCTAGTGCATCGGGTCCAATGAAAATCTTTTGTGACAATACTGGTGCAATTGCCTTGGCAAAGGAATCCAGATTTCACAAGAGAACCAAGCACATCAAGAGACACTTCAATTCCATCCGGGATCTAGTCCAGGTGGGAGACATAGAGATTTGCAAGATACATACGGATCTGAATGTAGCAGACCCGTTGACTAAGCCTCTTCCACGAGCAAAACATGATCAACACCAAAGCTCCATGGGTGTTAGAATCATTACTGCGTAATCTAGATTATTGACTCTAGTGCAAGTGGGAGACTGAAGGAAATATGCCCTAGAGGCAATAATAAAGTTATTATTTATTTCCTTATATCATGATAAATGTTTATTATTCATGCTAGAATTGTATTATTCGGAAACATAATACTTGTGTGAATACATAGACAAACTAAACGTCACTAGTGTGCCTCTACTTGAGTAGCTCGTTAATCGAAGATGGTTATGTTTCCTAACCATAGACATGTGTTGTCATTTGATTAACGGGATCACATTATTAGGAGAATGATGTGATTGACATGACCCATTCCATTAGCTTAGCACCCGATCGTTTAGTATGTTGCTATTGCTTTCTTCATGACTTATACATATTCCTATGACTATGAATTATGCAACTCCCGTTTGCCGAAGGAACACTTTGTGTGCTACCAAACGTCACAACGTAACTGGGTGATTATAAAGGAGCTCTACAGGTGTCTCCAAAGGTACATGTTGGGTTGGCGTATTTCGAGATTAGGATTTGTCACTCCGATTGTCGGAGAGGTATCTTTGGGCCCTCTCGGTAATGCACATCACATAAGCCTTGCAAGCATTGCAACTAATGAGTTAGTTGTGAGATGATGTATTACGAAACGAGTAAAGAGTCTTGCCGGTAACGAGATTGAACTAGGTATTGAGATACCGACGATCGAATCTCGGGCAAGTAACATA
>NW_021299989.1:0-820 GCF_002162155.2 Triticum dicoccoides
CAGATGAGTTCTCGTCCGAAACCCTGATACTCCGAAAGAGTATGTCCAGTTTGTACACGAAGTGTGTCCAGTTTTTGCTGTGACCCTGTCTACTCTTTCGCGCATGCTATGCGGGTGATATGATGATACCGTGCCAAGTTTCAACATTTTCAGGATTCATTTTGTATTGATTTTCAATTTCACGGTCATTTAGCTCTCTAAACAATTAGGTAAATGACCGAAAAACAACAAATGATGTCAGAACATGTTGGAAATTGACGAGGTCACTTTGACTGCTGCATACTGAACACAAAAGAAGTCCGGAGTTCAAATAAGTTTAAAAAACATTGAAGTGGCCGTGTAACAGGTGAGTTCTCGTCCGAAACCCTGATACTCCGAAAGAGTATGTCCAGTTTGTACACGAAGTGGGTCCAGTTTTTGCCGTGACCCTCTCTACTCTTTCGCGCATGCTATGCGGGTGATATGATGATACCATGCCAAGTTTCAACATTTTCAGGATTCATTTTGTAGTGATTTTCAATTTCACGGTCATTTAGCTCTCTAAACAATTAGGTAAATGACCGAAAAACAACAAATGATGTCAGAACATGTTGGAAATTGATGACGTGGCTTTGAATGCCGCATACTGGACACAAAAGAAGTCCGGAGTTCAAATAAGTTTAAAAAACATTGAAGTGGCCGTGTAACAGATGAGTTCTCGTCCGAAACCCTGATACTCCGAAAGAGTATGTCCAGTTTGTACAAGAAGTGCATCCAGTTTTTGCTGTGACCCTGTCTACTCTCTCGCGCATGCTATGCGGGTGATATGATGATACCGTGC
>NW_021299990.1:0-1345 GCF_002162155.2 Triticum dicoccoides
CGGAACTCCTCGTGACGTCCGGGATCTCATCCGGGACTCCGAACAACATTCGGTAACCACATACAAACTTCCTTTATAACCCTAGCGTCATCGAACCTTAAGTGTGTAGACCCTACGGGTTCGGGAGACATGTAGACATGACCGAGACGTTCTCCGGTCAATAACCAACAGCGGGATCTGGATACCCATGGTGGCTCCCACATGTTCCACGATGATCTCATCGGATGAACCACGATGTCAAGGACTTAATCAATCCCGTATTCAATTCCCTTTGTCTATCGGTATGTTACTTGCCCGAGATTCGATCGTCGGTATCCAATACCTTGTTCAATCTCGTTACCGGCAAGTCACTTTACTCGTTCCGTAACACATCATCCCGTGATCAACTCCTTGGTCACATTGCGCATATGATGATGTCCTACCGAGTGGGCCCAGAGATACCTCTCCGTTTACACGGAGTGACAAATCCCAGTCTCGATCCGCATAAAACAATAGATACTTTCGGAGATACCTGTAGTGCACCTTTATAGTCACCCAGTTACGTTGTGACGTTTGATACACCCAAAGCACTCCTACGGTATCCAGGAGTTACACGCTCTCATTGTCGAAGGAAGAGATACTTGACATTGACAAAGCTCTAGCAAATGAACTACACGATCTTTTGTGCTAGTCTTAGGATTGGGTCTTGTCCATCACATCATTCTCCTAATGATGTGATCCCGTTATCAACGACATCCAATGTCCATTGCCAGGAAACCATGACTATCTGTTGATCACAACGAGCTAGTCAACTAGAGGCTCACTAGGGACATATTGTGGTCTATGTATTCACACGTGTATTACGATTTCCGGATAATACAGTTATAGCATGAATAAAAGACAATTATCATGAACAAGGAAATACAATAATAATACTTTTATTATTGCCTCTAGGGCATATTTCCAACAGTCTCCCACTTGCACTAGAGTCAATAATCTAGTTCACATCGCCATGTGATTAACACTCACAGGTCACATCGCCATGTGACTAATACCCAAGAGTTTACTAGAGTCAGTAGTCTAGTTCACATCACTATGTGATTAACACTCAATGAGTTTTATGTTTGATCATGTTGCTTGTGAGAGAGGTTTTAGTCAACGGGTCTGAACCTTTCAGATCCGTGTGTGCTTTACAAATCTCTATGTCATCTCCTAGATGCAGCTACCACGCTCTATTTGGAGCTATTCCAAACAACTGTTCTACTTGGAGCTATTCTAAATTATTGCTCCATTATATGTATCCGGTCTCTCTACTCAGAGCTATCCGGATAGGTGTCAAGCTTGCATCGTCGTAACCTTTACGACG
>NW_021299991.1:0-3427 GCF_002162155.2 Triticum dicoccoides
CTTAACGCCAGCCCTTTGCCAGACCTTGAGGACGTTCCGGTAGTCCGTGACTTCCCGGATGTCTTTCCAGAGGAATTGCCAGGTGTTCCACCTGACAGGGATGTTGAGTTTGTAATAGACCTCATTCCAGGAACCGTTCCGATTGCTAGAAGACCTTATAAGATGGCACCCCTAGAACTAGCCGAGCTTAAGAAACAACTCGATGAGTCCTTGAAAAAGGGTTTCATCCGACCTAGCTCTTCTCCGTGGGCTTGCCCCGTCCTATTCGTCAAGAAGAAGGATGGTACGGACCGGATGGTTGTAGATTACCGACCTGTCAACTTGGTCACAATCAAGAACAAATATCCGCTTCCCAGGATCAACGACCTGTATGATCAGCTCGCTGGATCCTCAGTCTTCTCCAAGATGGATTTGAGGTTGGGCTACCACCAAATCAAAATCAGAAACGGGGACATTCCTAAAACGGCCTTTGTTACTCGTTACGGCCAATACGAGTACACCGTCATGTCCTTCGGTTTAACCAACGCTCCAGCCACCTTTTCTCGGTTAATGAACTCAATCTTCATGGAGTATTTGGATAAATTCGTCGTAGTTTATCTCGATGACATACTCATTTACTCCAAGAATGAGGAAGAACATGCCGAACATTTAAGGCTAGTGTTGAAGAAACTTCGAGAGCATCGCCTTTATGCCAAATTCTCTAAATGTGAATTCTGGTTGTCAGAAGTGACCTATCTGGGTCATGTAATATCTGGTAAAGGTATTGCTGTTAACCCTGAGCGAGTTCAAGCCGTCCTTAACTAGACTCCACCCGAATCGGTCAAGCAAGTTCGGAGTTTTCTAGGCTTAGCGAGCTATTGTCGTCGCTTTGTCGAGAACTTCTCCAAGGTTGCCAAACCTCTAACCGAACTCCTCAAGAAAGATAAGAAGTTCGAATGGACTCCACAATGTGAGCACAGCTTTCAGGAACTGAAAAGACGCCTGACTTCTGCTCCCGTACTGGTACCGCCAGACTTCTCTAAGGACTTTGTTATCTACTGCGACGCCTCGCGACAAGGACTAGGTTGCGTTCTCATGCAAGATCGACACGTAATTGCTTACGCTTCACGGCAATTGCACCCACATGAGGAGAATTATCCTACTCATGATCTAGAACTTGCAGCCGTAGTCTATGCACTTAAGACCTGGCGACATTACCTCCTCGGTAATCGTTGCGAAATATTCACTGATCACCAAAGTCTGAAGTATATTTTCACCCAACCGGATTTGAATCTCAGGCAGAGACGTTGGGTTGAATTGATCACTGACTTCGACTTAGGAATAACCTACACCCCAGGGAAAGCCAACGTCATGGCTGATGCGCTAAGTCGTAAATCTTATTGTAACAACCTGATGTTACAACAAGGTCAACCGCTTCTCCATGAGGAATTTCGGAAGCTTAACCTTCACATTGTTCCTCAAGGTTTTCTTTCCACCTTGGTGGCAAAACCTACCCTTACGGATCAAATTATCAAAGCACAGAAGGTAGATCCGGGAATCTCCCGCATCAAGAGGAACATTCAGAAAGGAATTGCGGATTGTTTCTCCATTAATGATCAAGGAGTCGTATACTTCGGGAATCGACTAGTAGTTCCCAAAGTGCGCAACCTGAGGCGATTGATCCTTAAGGAAGCTCATGAATCTCCTCTCACCATTCATCCCGGTAGTACTAAAATGTATCAGGACCTACGCCAGAGGTTCTGGTGGACTAGGATGAAGAGAGAAATTGCTCAGTATATTGCTAACTGCGATGTCTGTCGTCGTGTAAAAGCAGAGCATCAACGGCCTGCTGGCACCCTTCAACCCTTAGTTATTCCTGAATGGAAATGGGATAAAATTGGTATGGATTTCATTACCGGGTTTCCCAGGACCAAGAGAGGGAATAATGCTATTTTCGTCGTGGTCGATCGTCTTTCCAAAGTAGCCCACTTCTTACCTGTTCGTGAGAGTATAACCGCTAGTCAACTGGCAGACTTATACATCTCCCGAATAGTGTCCCTTCATGGTGTTCCTTTGGAAATTAACTCGGATCGAGGAAGTCTTTTCACCTCTCGATTTCGGGAAAGTTTCCAAAATGCTATGGGAACCCGTCTTTCCTTTAGCACCGCTTTCCACCCTCAGTCGAGTGGTCAAGTGGAACGCGTCAACCAAATTCTAGAAGACATGCTTCGAGCCTCTGTTATCTCATTCGGAATGGACTGGGAGAAGTGCCTTCCATTTGCCGAATTCGCTTACAACAACAGCTATCAATCTAGCTTGGGTAAAGCCCCTTTTGAAGTTCTCTATGGACGACGATGTCGAACACCCCTTAACTGGTCAGAGACCGGGGAAAGACAATTCTTTGGCCCGGATATGATTCAGGAAGCAGAAGAACAAGTTCGTATCGTTCGTGAAAAGTTGAAAACAGCCCAATCCCGTCAAAAGAGTCAATATGACCGAAAACATAAGGCTATGACCTTCGAGGTTGACGAGAAGGCTTATCTTCGGGTCACCCCTCTGAAGGGAACCCATCGTTTCGGTATCAAAGGCAAATTGGCTCCTCGTTACATTGGACCTTTTCGCATTCTTGCCAAACGAGGAGAAGTTGCCTACCAGTTGGAACTACCTCCGCACCTCTCCAGAGTTCACGATGTCTTCCACGTTTCTCAACTCAGGCGTTGCTTCTCGGATCCTATCCGTGAAGTGGACCACGAAACGCTTGATCTCCAAGATGATCTTACATATCGAGAGTACCCCATTTGTATCCTCGATCAAGCCGAACGTACCACGCGACGTCATAATATCAAGTTTCTCAAGGTTCAATGGTCGCACCATTCCGAGGATGAAGCAACTTGGGAAAGGGAGGATCGTCTTCGACTCGAGTATCCCGCCTTCTTCCCGGAGGAACCCAAATCTTGGGACGAGATTCTTTTGAGTGGGGGTGAGTTGTCACACCCTAGCTAGTCATGCATTAGAGTGTTGCATCATGTTTACTCTTTCATCAGAAACTTGAAATGGGGATCTGTGAAACCCTCAGAACCATTTTGAAAATGACCCAAATAAAAATTTCTCCAAAAGGGTCCAAGAAAATGCTCATGTTGCTCTCTGAAAATATTGGACAGAGATAAAAATCAAACCAATATTTTTAGTGGCTCATGGACATTTATTTTGGGCATTTGGAATAAATGCATAAATATTTGCATTGGAAATATATTAATTATATATATTAATATATGCCCAAATATTATGCCAATTATAAAAGAGCTCTGGAATAATATAAATAGCTCCTGCAAAAATTGGCATAAGTTAAATAAATGATTTAATATATTATTTAAATCAAACAAATGTCAGAAATAAAAAAAAAGAAAATATATAACAGGAGGAGCTTACCTGGGCTCCTCCACTGTGC
>NW_021299992.1:0-1482 GCF_002162155.2 Triticum dicoccoides
TACTATTTTTTGGGACTAACATATTGATCCAGTGCCCAGTGCCAGTTCCTGTCTGTTGCATGTTTTATGTTTGGCAGAAACCCCATATCAAACGGAGTCCAAAGGGGATAAAAACGGACGGAGAATTATTTTGGAATATTTGTGATTTTTGGGAAGTAAAATCAACATGAGACGGTGCCCGAGGTGGCCGCAAAATAGGGGCCCACGCCCACTCCAGGTGGGCGCGCCCCCACCCTCCTGGGGCCCTCGTAAGATGGTTGATGCCCTTCTTTGGCCGCAAGAAAGATAATTTTTGGAAAAAGATCTGGGCGAACGTTTCCATCCAATCGGAGTTACGGATCTCCGGATATAAAAGAAACAGTGCCAGGGCAGAATTCCAGAAAGTAGAAACAGAGAGAGACAGAGAGATAGATCCAATCTCGGAGGGGCTCTCGCCCCTCCCACGCCATGGGAGCCAAGGACCAGAGGGGAAACCCTTCTCCCATCTAGGGAGAAGGTCAAGGAAGAAGAAGAAGAAGGGGGGATCTCTCCCCCTTGCTTCCGGTGGCGTTTAAGCGCTGCCGGAGGTCATCATCATCACCGCGATCTACACCAACACCTGCATCATCTTCACCAACATCTCCATCACCTTCCCTCATATATATTCAGCGGCCACTCTCCCGCAACCCGTTGTACCCTCTACTTGAACATGCTGCTTTATGCTTCATATTGTTATCCAATGATGTGTTGCCAACCTATGATGTCTGAGTAGATTTTCTTTGTCCTATCGGTGATTGATGAATTCCTAAGATTGGTTTGAATTGCATGTTTTATTATTGGTGCTGTCCTATTGTGCCCTCTGTGTCGCGCAAGCGTGAGGGATTCCTGCTGTAGGGTTTGCAATATGTTCATGATTTGCTTATGGCGGGTGGCGTGAGTGACAGAAGCACAGACCCGAGTAAGTAGGTTGTTTTCGTATGGGATAAAGGGGACTTGATACTTTAATGCTATGGTTCGGTTTTACCTTAATGATATTTAGTAGTTGCGGATGCTTGCTAGAGTTACAATCATAAGTGTGTTGGAAATATGCCCTAGAGGCAATAATAAATTAGTTATTATTATTATATTTCCTTGTTCATGATAATCGTTTATTATCCATGCTATAATTGTATTTATAGGAAACTCAGATACATGTGTGGATACATAGACAACACCATGTCCCTAGTAAGCCTCTAGTTAACTAGCTCTTTGATCATTAGATGGTTACGGTTTCCTGACCATGGACATTGGATGTCGTTGATAATGGGATCACATCATTAGGAGAATGATGTGATGGACAAGACCTAATCCTAAGCCTAGCACAAAGATCGTGTAGTTCGTATGCTAAAGCTTTTCTAATGTCAGGTATCATTTCCTTAGACCATGAGATTGTGTAACTCCCGGATACCGTAGGAATGCTTTGGGTGTACCAAACATCACAACATAACTGGGTAGCTATAAAGG
>NW_021299993.1:0-2015 GCF_002162155.2 Triticum dicoccoides
TTACTAAGTGGGTAGAAGCTATTCCAACTAGTAGTGCTGATCATAACACCTCTATTAAGATGCTTAAAGAAGTTATTTTTCCGAGGTTTGGAGTCCCTAGATATCTTATGACTGACAGTGGTGCACATTTTATTCATGGTGCTTTCCGTAAGATGTTTGCTAAGTATGATGTTAATCATAGAATCGCATCTCCCTATCACCCGCAGTCTAGTGGTCAAGTAGAGTTGAGCAATAGAGAGCTCAAATTAATTTTGCAAAAGACTGTGAATAGATCTAGAAAGAATTGGTCCAAAAAACTTGATGATGCATTATGGGCCTATAGAACTGCATATAAAAATCCTATGGGTATGTCTCTGTATAAGATGGTTTATGGAAAAGCATGTCACTTACCTCTTGAACTTGAATAAAGCATATTGGGCTATTAAAGAGCTCAACTATGACTTCAAACTTGCCGGTGAGAAGAGGTTGTTTGACATTAGCTCACTTGATGAATGGAGAACCCAAGCCTATGAGAATGCTAAGCTATTTAAAGAAAAAGTTAAACGATGGCATGACAAATGGATACAAAAGCGTGAGTTTAACGTAGGTGATTATGTGTTGCTATTCAACTCTCGTTTAAGATTTTTTGCAGGAAAACGTCTCTCTAAATGGGAAGGTCCTTACGTTATCGAGGAGGTCTATCGTTCCAATGCCATAAAAATCAACAACTTCGAAGGCACAAGTCCGAGGGTGGTGAACGGTCAAAGAATTAAACATTACATCTCAGGTAATCATATCAATGTTGAAACTAATATTATTGAGACCGTAACCCCGGAGGAATACATAAGGGACACTTTCCATAATGTTTTAGACTCCGAAAAGGAATAGGTATGTTGTACGGTAAGTAAACCGAGTCCAAAACAGTTCTAATGGCAATTTCTCTCCGTTTTGGAATATTTAAGAATTTTGGAAAGCAAGAAGTAATCCGGGAAGGACACGAGGCCTCCACGAGGGTGGAGGGCGCGCCCACCCTTCCTGGGCGCGCTCCCCTGTCTCGTGGCCACCTCGTGTGCCTCCCGGACTCCGTTTTCTTGCACGTTACGTATTTTGATTGGTAAATAATAATTATATAATCTCCCGAAGGTTTTGACCACCGTATCATGCAAATATCCTCTATTTTCGTTTCGAGCTATTTTTCTCACAGATCTAGAGCACCATGACGTCTCCAAGCGCTCCCAAGGACAAGTTTTTCGAGAAGGTTATCAACCCCTATCTCACGGAGGTGCTGCAACACCCTCAAACCATTGAGATGCGTGAGGGGGTGCTGCACATCTGTGATGTGGAGGGACCAAGGCGCACCGGAAGCGTGGAGACAAAGCTCGAAGCCATGGAGCAACAAGTTTTCAAGTGCCAAGATCATGGACTCAACGCCAACCAGATGACGATCACGGAGTTCACCAACAACCACAAGGTAGATGCCAAGATCATTGGGGAGACCATCTTCAAGCTTCAAGTGAAAATCGAGCATCTCCAAGCCCAGATCTATGACCTGCAAAACCAAAACTGTGAGTATGAATATAGATTCAAGAGGATGAGTTTGGCTGCAGATTTGAGGATCCCGGAGACTCGATCATCCTTCTATGATGGTGAGCCTATGCCTTGGAAGACGGATGACAAGCCTCCATCATCAAGAACTCCTACTTCACCACCTCCGAGGACATAATCACATGGGTATGGGCACTCCCCTTGGCAACTGCCAAGCTTGGGGGAGGTGCCTCGGTATCGTATCACCATCACACTCCTATCTTTACCGTTTTACTTAGGTCGATCCTTTAAGTAATATCTTGATCTAGTAGATTTAAGCTTTGGTATGAAGTAGTTTTGAGTTTTGCTTTGTGATCTCTTTATGTAATCGAGTCCGTGAGCTATCTATAATAAAGTTTAGTGTTGAGTCAAGGGCTTTGCTATCTTGCTATGATCTTGAGAAAGTAGAAAGAATAAAAAGAATAAAAGAGTTCATATTGATCTTATGGATA
>NW_021299994.1:0-1482 GCF_002162155.2 Triticum dicoccoides
TACTATTTTTTGGGACTAACATATTGATCCAGTGCCCAGTGCCAGTTCCTGTCTGTTGCATGTTTTATGTTTGGCAGAAACCCCATATCAAACGGAGTCCAAAGGGGATAAAAACGGACGGAGAATTATTTTGGAATATTTGTGATTTTTGGGAAGTAAAATCAACATGAGACGGTGCCCGAGGTGGCCGCAAAATAGGGGCCCACGCCCACTCCAGGTGGGCGCGCCCCCACCCTCCTGGGGCCCTCGTAAGATGGTTGATGCCCTTCTTTGGCCGCAAGAAAGATAATTTTTGGAAAAAGATCTGGGCGAACGTTTCCATCCAATCGGAGT
The DNA here is from genome assembly GCF_002162155.2 of Triticum dicoccoides. Taxonomy (NCBI): domain Eukaryota; kingdom Viridiplantae; phylum Streptophyta; class Magnoliopsida; order Poales; family Poaceae; genus Triticum; species Triticum dicoccoides. The sequence continues at coordinate 334 of NW_021299994.1, forward strand.
TACGGATCTCCGGATATAAAAGAAACAGTGCCAGGGCAGAATTCCAGAAAGTAGAAACAGAGAGAGACAGAGAGATAGATCCAATCTCGGAGGGGCTCTCGCCCCTCCCACGCCATGGGAGCCAAGGACCAGAGGGGTAACCCTTCTCCCATCTAGGGAGAAGGTCAAGGAAGAAGAAGAAGAAGGGGGGATCTCTCCCCCTTGCTTCCGGTGGCGTTTAAGCGCTGTCGGAGGTCATCATCATCACCACGATCTACACCAACACCTGCATCATCTTCACCAACATCTCCATCACCTTCCCTCATATATATTCAGCGGCCACTCTCCCGCAACCCGTTGTACCCTCTACTTGAACATGCTGCTTTATGCTTCATATTGTTATCCAATGATGTGTTGCCAACCTATGATGTCTGAGTAGATTTTCTTTGTCCTATCGGTGATTGATGAATTCCTAAGATTGGTTTGAATTGCATGTTTTATTATTGGTGCTGTCCTATTGTGCCCTCTGTGTCGCGCAAGCGTGAGGGATTCCTGCTGTAGGGTTTGCAATATGTTCATGATTTGCTTATGGCGGGTGGCGTGAGTGACAGAAGCACAGACCCGAGTAAGTAGGTTGTTTTCGTATGGGATAAAGGGGACTTGATACTTTAATGCTATGGTTCGGTTTTACCTTAATGATATTTAGTAGTTGCGGATGCTTGCTAGAGTTACAATCATAAGTGTGTTGGAAATATGCCCTAGAGGCAATAATAAATTAGTTATTATTATTATATTTCCTTGTTCATGATAATCGTTTATTATCCATGCTATAATTGTATTTATAGGAAACTCAGATACATGTGTGGATACATAGACAACACCATGTCCCTAGTAAGCCTCTAGTTAACTAGCTCTTTGATCATTAGATGGTTACGGTTTCCTGACCATGGACATTGGATGTCGTTGATAATGGGATCACATCATTAGGAGAATGATGTGATGGACAAGACCTAATCCTAAGCCTAGCACAAAGATCGTGTAGTTCGTATGCTAAAGCTTTTCTAATGTCAGGTATCATTTCCTTAGACCATGAGATTGTGTAACTCCCGGATACCGTAGGAATGCTTTGGGTGTACCAAACATCACAACATAACTGGGTAGCTATAAAGG
>NW_021299995.1:0-1727 GCF_002162155.2 Triticum dicoccoides
GAGAGAGAGAGAGAGAGGGCGAGAGGGGTCGTTTGTGTCCATAAATGGCGTATAGATAGGGAGACAATGTTGATGTTGTGCGAAATTGGCCTATGAACGAAAACACAAGGGAAGCAAGTCATCGTGTGTGTGATAGGGACTTCATGAGAGATCTAGAATAGATGGTGTAGAGAACAATGTGCGAAATCGAGAACGATTATACATTAGGGAGCTATGCAAAGAGTCACAACATATATGTATACAGGGAAGGAGCTGGGGCGGGTCCGCATATGGGAGAGATAGAAAGAGGAGAGTGATGCACAAGGAGACAAAGTGTGCTTGTTTGCAGTGGGCGTGGTGTGTGAGGTGAGTGCGCGAGAACCACATAACTAGGGAGATAAATGTTTGGGGGCGACGTTTTGTGTGTATGGGAAATATACACTGTACATAGTGCGTGTGCTTGGGTAAGAGAGATAGCAGGAGACCTAGAGAGTGAGGAAAGAGATGTGTGCATGCCCGAGAGACAAAGTGATAGAGACCTATGTTGTGGTCCGGACTTTACAAGAGAGAGGGGTGTTAATGTGCTCGTGTGTTGGTGTTTGGGGGAGAGAACGACTTCTCTATGTGTGTGTGGGGTGATGGGGGGGAGTTGATTTCAGATAAAGAGTGAGGTGTCTATATTTGAGGGACTTTAGTATAACTGAGATATTGTGCACTCATGGTTGATCAATTTGTTTCACAATTTTTACTATGAGATAACGATACTTTTGAACATGCGTGATATACCTTGATGTACCAGAATTACAAACCTAAGATTGGAATTTTGGAATTCGACTCCATTATTAGCTTTTGTAATTCATTTGAACGGAGGTACATTTTTAAGCTAGGATTTCGTGATTTCAAATTCATATATCAAACCTAGAGATATACACATACGGGCATGTTCAAACTTTATAATCATCCACTTTATTCATACACATACACAATTTTGCTTTTGTCATCATATTTAGGATAAACACATTTGGAATTTCATTTGAATTGGACCATATGATGGTATTTGCTTGTAGTAGCTCAATGATCCATATTTGAATTGAGTGGACAATCTAAGTTTCGAGTTGGAGACATTGATTTTCAAAACTTACACATTTTTTTGCGTGCAAAACAAACAAATTGTCGGCCATGATATCATAGTCGGCCGTACGAGAGTAGAATACTTATAATTTTAGGCGCCAAAAGCTTTCAAACTTCCCGCTCACATCAAAATATCACACGCCCGAAAGTTTAGCCCTGCGATATTCCTGTTTTACCCCTGCCACATGAACGGAAAATGACTGCTTTGGTAACTCCATTTTCCCCCACTTTGTGTCGTGGAATTGTCACGGCAGATGTCCTAGGGTGAGGACTTAGTCGTGAGGCCAACGCATCTAGGTAGCTTGAGAGGGGTTGAGCGGAATCGAAAGACGCAACACAAGACTGGGATTTAGACAGCTTCGGGCCCCGGGAAACATCATCCGGTAACAACCCTACATGCTGTTTGAGGCTAGGTCTCATTATCATCACGAGGGAGTCGCCATAAACCGGCTCTCCTCTTTGTGTCTAGCCCTAAGATTGTTTCTTCTTGCTTGTAGCTTGTCCCTCTTTGGAGAGCCCTGCCCCTCCTTATATATGTTGAAGAGGCGGGTTACATGTAGAGTCCAACTCGGACTTAAGACTTAACTATTCTAACTTATCTTCATGGGCTTCTTAAC
>NW_021299996.1:0-978 GCF_002162155.2 Triticum dicoccoides
GCGGGACCACCTGCTGTTGCGTGGTTTCATGGATGGCTATCGGTGGCAAGGTGATGAAGATGACTACGAAGTCGTCCATGCGGGCCGGGCAAGAAATGAGGAAGGGCAGCAAGACAACCACCGCGGCTCGGGCGGGCGAGAAGACGAAGAATCCCCAGGAGATGATCACGACTGTGATGCTGTACACAGTCATCATGTAGAAGATGCAGGACATGATGATGAGGAAGATGCCGGAGCAGGCGACGGGCATGATCATGAAGATGATGATGCCGGCGGAGCAGACGACGCTGGACCATCGATGGGCTGGGTGCAGGACCCTCATATTCAAGAGCTGCTTCTCAAGCAGACGGATAACGCAAGAGCTGCCGCCCGAGAGAAAGCCAAGATGGATCAACTTGAGTTAGACGCGGTTACTCCATTGTATGAAGGATGCAGGCCCGAGGATACCCGCCTGAAAGTAACGCTCAAGGCCCTGGAGATGAAGGTAAAACACAAAATGACTGACGCATGCTTCGACGAGAACATGTCATTCTGGCACGAACGTCTTCCCAAGGGGAACAAGTGCCCGACCAGTTTGGAGGAGGCGAAGAAAATCGTGTGTCCTCTGGATTTACCGCACGTGAAATACCATGTGCGCATGAACAATTGCATCATTTATCGGGACGAGCACGCGGAGTCTACAATATGTCCGGTGTGCGGTGTCACTCGATACAAGAAGAGGAAGAAAGCTCCTCGAAAAGTGGTGTGGTACTTTCCGATCACTCCTCGTCTGCAGCGGTATTTCGCGGATCCTAAGGTAGCAAAGCTCCTGCGTTGGCACGCGGATAGGGAGGAGAAGAAGCGAGAAGATGACGCAAATGATCCGGAGATAGATAAAAAAGACAAGATGCTGAGTCACCCTAAGGATGCGAGCCAGTGGCAAGCATTGAACTTCGAATACCCAGAATTTGGGAACGATCCAAGGAACATCGTGCTGGG
>NW_021299997.1:0-3230 GCF_002162155.2 Triticum dicoccoides
GGCATATGTAAGCAAAAACATGTAGCTAGCTAGTATGCAAAAACAGAGAATTTGTAGTACAAGACAATGTGACTCACTGGAAGTTGTAAGGAAGTAGTATATCTTCATTGTATTTGAGGCGCTTCAAGAACTCTAGCATGCTGTCCTCTACGGCCTTTTGATGACGTTCATCTATTTTCCATGTATATTCATTAACGGTGTTTGAGTCAATGAACCCAATGCCATAGCGTCCACCTTTTCTCATTTCATACATCTTCATCCTGCATATAATACCACAGAAAAGAATATAGTGAGGATAATTACAGGTAATGATAAGGATCACTACAGCTAGCTTGAGACTTAAATTACAGAAAGAAATCACTTACAGACAATAGCAACTGACGATAGATTTGTCGAGTGCATCTTGATTGTATAACTGAAACAGTTCAGAATACTCAACGGACACAGCTTTCTCATGGTAGTAATGATCCTCCTTGACATTCACCATGAAGGACAATCGATCGGAAATCTTGGTAATGTTCATGTACCATTGATGCAATTCATACATTCTCGTTGGGAGGTTCTTGACCTTGTCTGGCTCGACCAAAGGTTGGCCCCGGACATATTTTCGTTTTATTTCATCCTCTCTAAGCACAGGCATGGGCTCGATCTCGAGGAGTTGTCCAACAGTGATTTTGAGAACTTCAGCCTGCATTATATGCTCCTCCGTTATTACCACATTGCCCACCTCAGGAACGTAAACTGTTTGCCCACAATAATATTGGGCGCGCGTACTGTCACGTGTTGTTGGCACAACAAGCGAGGGGATCGATTGCGCCGCCTGTTCTCCCAGCTGGGGAATGGTTTTCCCGCATTTTTTGACAACTGCTTCTTGTTTGCTTGATCCCGAGCTCGCCTCCTTACGTACACGTGCTCGATTTAACTTCCTGATGTTGCGCTCATAGTCTGTGTCAACAGGCTCGGGAGCTGGTGGTTGAGCCATACGAATGAAGTGGTCAATCGTTTCCTCGGGCACTTTCTCCCTTGGCGGTGTTGGCGGTTTCGGTGCAAAATGGGCTTCCACCTCGAACATCGATATGGCTGCGATTTCCTCCTCGGACCTGTCATAAGCCCTCTGCGGAAGAGGCGTGAGGCTTGGACCATATTTATATCGCTTGCCTCCGCCTGTACTTCCTGTACTACCTCGACTCGTACCGCTACGCACCATAGCTGCGGGGTGTCTCTTCTGTGATTGCTGAGGCGGCGGAGACGGCTGACGGGGCTGAGTTGGACGAGGAGGAGTGGCCGCCTGAAGCTGTGCCGGACTTGGAGGAGGAGTGGCCTGAGGTTGTGCCGGACTTGGAGGAGGAGTGGATGTCTGACGCTGTGGTGGACTTGGAGGAGGAGGAGTGGCCTGACACTTTGCAGGACTTGGAGGAGGAGTGGCCTGACACTTTGCCGGACTTGGTGGACTTGCAGGAGTGGGAGACTGCTGACTCGGTGGCGGACTTCGATGAGGAGTCGGCTGACGCGGTGTCGTTGGCCTTCGAATGATGATGCAATCCTTTTTCCATAGGATGATACGATGTTTGGCGTCTCCGAGAAAGCGCTCGTCGTCACCTCAGGATAGTCAAGCTCTAGCTCCGAATATGGGTCCACCACCTCATCAACCAAGACACGAGCATAGCCCGCTGGAATCGGGTTGCAATGGAAGGTTGCCTCGGGGGGATTTGTAAAAGCAACGGCGTCCGCCACCTTCATGGATATGTTATTCATTTTGACGTGTAGCTCGCAGCTAGTGTTCTCCGTGATGTCATCCACTAGGTATCTACCCAGCATTGCGTCGTCCGGGGCGGAACCCACGCTGCTTCTCGGCATGGATGGGGCGGTGCTATCCAATGCTGGATCATTCGCTAGCTGCTGCAGCTGCTGAGACCCCCTTTGCTGGGTAAGTGAGTCGATCTGCTCCTGTTGCCGCTGGAATTTGACTACCAATTCCGCTTGACTTGCTTCTAGGCCTTGAAGGCGTTCATAGTCCCGCTTCCTCTGCTCCTCCTCCATCTTCCTCTTCTTCTCCTCCGCAATCTTCTTTCTCGCACGGGTTCTGTAGTCGGTGTTCCAGTCTGAGAACCCCTCATACCACGGAATAGCGCCCTTGCCTCGTGTTCTTCCCGGGTGTTCAGGATTTCCCAGGGCACGCGTAAGCTCGTCGTTCTCTCTGTTGGGATGGAACACCCCCGATCGTGCCTCTTCTATTGCAACAAGTATCGCATCGTCGGCTCCCTTCAAACTTGCCCTCGTCGAAACATTGCCTGTCTTCGGGTCCAACTCCCCCCATGCGCATAGAACCAAGTCCTGACTCTGGGGGGCTAGCTCTTAGTAACCGGAGTGGCACCTGCATCCTCCATCTCTTTCTCAGACTTATCCCACTTAGGCATTGCCACCGCATAGCCACCTGGCCCCAGCTTATGGAACTTATCCTTTTTTTGGCATTCTTCTTGTTTATTCTCGACCGTTCCTTAGCTAATTACGAATCCTTGAATTTCACGAAATCGTCCCAATGAGCACGTTGGTTCTCTAGTGTTCCCTCGAATACTGGAGTCTTCCTTCCTCCCTTGACGTACTTGTCCCATTCACGATTCTTGTGGTTCTTGAATGCAACCGCCATCTTTCTAAGAGCAGCGTCCTTGACTTTCTGCACATCTGCTTCTGTGAAATGATCTAGTAGGGTGAAATGTTCCATGAGAGTATCCCAAAGCAGATCTTTTTGATTCTTGTCGACAAAAGTAACATCTGAACATGGAGCAGTGTCCTCTTTGCCTTTTTGTCTTTTGTCTTTTGCTGGCTCTCTCCATTCTTGAAGGGAGATCGGGAGTTGGTCCTTCACAAGAACTCCGCACTGACGAATGAACTTGTCCGCAATCTTCTTAGGCGCTAATGGTTCGCCATTAGGTCTGACTGCCTCGATATTGTACTTTACGCCCTCCTTCAACTTTTTGTTCGGGCCTCGTTTCGTCCTTTTGCCTGAAGATTTGCTCGATCTGGATGGCTGAAAGAACAAAGATCGATTCGTTAATATATCTTCAAGTCATTTAAAACATGTGATGATCACCAGATACCTGCTTATATAAATATATATACCTCGCCGGTCTTTGTTGTTTCAGGATCAACATGTTCTTCATCATCGTCATAATCGTAGTTCATGACTTCATCAATTCGGTCGTCGCGATCGAATATCATATCACCCTCTC
>NW_021299998.1:0-949 GCF_002162155.2 Triticum dicoccoides
TTTTTCATATATAATTTGTCCAATTTGGAGTTACAGAATAAAAGTTATGAATTTTTGAAGTTTAAATAATATTCTGGAATTTCCTGATTTAAATTAAATCCAGAAATTATAATTATTGCGCCAGCATGACGTCAGCATGACGTCAGTGGTCAACTGCGGCTGTCTGGGGTCAAACCTGACGTGTGGGGGCCACACGTCAGTGACAGGGGGGTTTAACAGGGTTAAATTAATCCTAATTAGGGATTAGTGGCGCTGGGGCCCACTGGTCAGTGTCAGGGGGTTAACTAACAGTGGTTAGCGCTAATCCTAATTAGCTACAGGGCTGGGCCCACCTGTCAGGGACTCAGGGGGGTCCTGCCGTGGTCAAAGTGGGTCAAACCCACCGGCGACGTGACGCCGGCGAGGCCCGAGACGGCGGCGCGATGCGGGATCGCGCTACAGGGCACGGGCGAGGCCGTTCTTGGGCTTGTTGGAGAGCTCTTGCTCCCGCGCGTCGAACGGTGGTGGTGGCCGAGCCTGGGGTGGCCGGTACCGTCGACGGCGAGCTCGTGAGCGGCGGCCGGAGTTCGGGTGCGGTCGGAGTCGGCGTTGCAGGGGGTTTGGGGAGGCGTTGGTGCGTGCTGCGTGCTCCTAGTGAGGCGTGGAGCACGATAGTGTGCTCGGTTGGGCGCTACGGTGACCGTGGCCACGACGGCGACATCGCCGGCGGCGTGGAGCTCTCGGCCAAGGTGGGGCTAAGGCCTAGAGGTCGAAAGAGACCAGGGGAGAAGGGGGGAACGACTCGGGGGCTCACGCGGTTGCAGTGGGCGTCGAAGCGGGCTCGGAGACGCGCTGGAGACGGCGAATTCGACGGCGATGATGGTCGGAGCCCGAAGAGGGGAACGGCGACGTGGCGGCGATGCAGGGCTTCCGGAGGCCCGTGAAGCGGTGGGGAGGAAGAGGGGGTTGT
>NW_021299999.1:0-819 GCF_002162155.2 Triticum dicoccoides
GACTGTCCGGACCCAAAAACTGGAAACGGGTCAAAAAAAACTTCCTATAATGGCACCTGTCTCAAAACACTCAGAAACACTTAAAAATAGGATAGCCAGAAAATTTTTCGAAAAATGCGTTTTCGAAAAATTTTGGGCCTAAACGGAGCGTGGCTACCCGACTCTTTTCCGAAACCTACTCCGGCAAGGAAACACGAATCGGAATCTAGATGGATCTCGAAAACAAACCTAATATGACAAGAACTCGGATTGGTGGTGGATATATGGTGGTAGATGGCAGCGGTGGTGGTATATGACAGCTGTGGTGGTATATGGATACGGATTCGAAGCGGTGGCGGATAAGCGGTGGTGGTAGATGGCAGGGGTGATGATGATGGTGCCGCGGCGGCGTGACAACTTATGACCAGAACTCGAAACTCTAAAAGACTAGACTCTAAGACCAGCAACTAGACACGACGATGCAACCGCAAATTCAACAAAGCAAAACCCTAAAAAGATTATGCAAAAGCTCAGATTGGTTCGGATATGATGAACTAACCCTAATTTTTTTTTGTGGCTTTTTCGTGGACTGTAGGTATGAAGAACAGACTCGATCTAAACTACGAAAAACTGTAAAATCTCACCGAGCAACCTGGAAATCTGATACCACTTGATAGAGGCAAAGGTGTCCCGTCTTTCGATGAGATGGTGGATTTCGCTTTGGTGGAAGTCGACTTTGACGATCCGACTACGAACGTGCGAGGACGTCGCGCCTTAGCAATCGCTAAACCAACTCCGAGAGGTTATTGACCACGCCGGAGCACGATCAACCTGACCACG
>NW_021300000.1:0-1242 GCF_002162155.2 Triticum dicoccoides
CAAGGAGGTTGCCGCGCCCGGCAAGCAAGCTGCCGGGAAGAAGCCAAAGAATGGACCCAAGCCCGAGACTGAGTGCTTTTATTGCAAGGGAAGCGGTCACTGGAAGCGGAACTGCCCTAAGTACTTAGCGGATAAGAAGGCCGGCAAAACGAAAGGTATATGTGATATACATGTAATTGATGTGTACCTTACTAGTGCCCGTAGTGGCTCCTGGGTATTTGATACCGGTGCAGTTGCTCACATTTGTAACTCAAAGCAGGGGCTGCGGAATAAGCGGAAACTGGCAAAGGACGAGGTGACGATGCGCGTCGGGAATGGTTCCAAGGTCAATGTGATCGCCGTCGGCACGCTGCCTCTGCATCTCCCTTCGGGATTAGTTTTAAACCTTAATAATTGTTATTTAGTGCCAGCTTTGAGCATGAACATTGTATCGGGATCTCGTTTAATACGAGATGGCTACTCTTTTAAATCTGAGAATAATGGTTGTTCCATTTTTATGAGAGATATGTTTTATGGTCATGCTCCTATGGTGAATGGTTTATTCTTTATGAATCTCGAACGTGATGCTACACATGTTCATAATGTGAGTACCAAAAGAAGTAAGGTTGATAATGATAGTCCCACATACTTGTGGCACTGCCGCCTTGGTCACATAGGTGTCAAACGCATGAAGAAGCTCCATGCTGATGGACTTTTAGAATCTCTTGATTATGAATCATTTGACACGTGCGAACCATGCCTTATGGGTAAAATGACCAAGACTCCGTTCTCAGGAACAATGGAGCGAGCAACCGACTTATTGGAAATCATACATACTGATGTGTGCGGTCCGATGAGTGTTGAGGCTCGCGGTGGCTATCGTTATGTTCTCACCCTCACTGATGATTTAAGTAGGTATGGGTATATCTACTTAATGAAACACAAGTCTGAAACCTTTGAAAAGTTCAAGGAATTTCAGAGTGAGGTTGAAAATCAACGTGACAGAAAAATCAAGTTTCTACGATCAGATCGTGGAGGAGAATACTTGAGTCACGAGTTTGGGGCACACTTAAGAAAATGTGGAATAGTTTCACAACTCACGCCGCCTGGAACACCTCAGCGTAATGGTGTGTCCGAACGTCGTAATCGCACTCTGTTAGATATGGTGCGATCTATGATGTCTCTTACCGATTTACCGCTTTCTTTTTGGGGCTATGCTTTAGAGACTGCCGCATTCACTTTAAATAGGGCTCCGTCGAAATC
>NW_021300001.1:0-1625 GCF_002162155.2 Triticum dicoccoides
AGACAACACCATGTCCCTAGTAAGCCTCTAGTTGACTAGCTCGTTAATCAATAGATGGTTACGGTTTCCTGACCATGGACATTGGATGTCGTTGATAACGGGATCACATCATTAGGAGAATGATGTGATGGACAAGACCCAATCCTAAGCCTAGCACAAGATCATGTAGTTCGTATGCTAAAGCTTTTCTAATGTCAAGTATCATTTCCTTAGACCATGAGATTGTGCAACTCCCGGATACCGTAGGAGTGCTTTGGGTGTGCCAAACGTCACAACGTAACTGGGTGGCTATAAAGGTACACTACGGGTATCTCTGAAAGTGTCTGTTGGGTTGGCACGAATCGAGACTGGGATTTGTCACTCCGTGTAAACGGAGAGGTATCTCTGGGCCCACTCGGTAGGACATCATCATAATGTGCACAGTGTGATCAAGGAGTTGATCACGGGACGATGTATTACGGAACGAGTAAAGAGACTTGCCGGTAACGAGATTGAACAAGGTATCGGTATACCGACGATCGAATCTCGGGCAAGTACCATACCGCTAGACAAAGGGAATTGCATACGGGATCGATTGAGTCCTTGACATCGTGGTTCATCCGATGAGATCATCGTGGAACATGTGGGAGCCAACATGGGTATCCAGATCCCGCTGTTGGTTATTGACCGGAGAACATCTCGGTCATGACTACATGTCTCCCGAACCCGTAGGGTCTACACACTTAAGGTTCGATGACGCTAGGGTTATAAAGGAAGTTTGTATGTGGTGACCGAATGTTGTTCGGAGTCCCGGATGAGATCCCGGACGTCACGAGGAGTTCCAGAATGGTCCGGAGGTAAAGATTTATATATAGGAAGTCCTGTTTCGGCCATCGGGACAAGTTTCGGGGTCATCGGTATTGTACCGGGACCACCGGAAGGGTCCCGGGGGCCCACCGGGTGGGGCCACCTGCCCCGGGGGGCCACATGGGCTGTAGGGGGTGCGCCTTGGCTTACATGGGCCAAGGGCACCAGCCCCAAGAGGCACATGCGCCTAGGGAACCCTAGAGGGAAGAGTCCTCAAGGGGGAAGGCACCTCCGAGGTGCCTTGGGGAGGATGGACTCCTCCCCCCCTCTTGGCCGCACCCCTTTCTTGGAGTAGGGGGCAAGGCTGCACCTCCCCCCTCTCCCCTGCCCCTATATATAGTGGAGGGGAGGGAGGGCATCCATACCTGAGCCCTTGGCGCCTCCCTCCCTCCCGTGACACCTCCTCATCTCCCGTAGGTGCTTGGCGAAGCCCTGCAGGATTGCCACGCTCCTCCATCACCACCACGCCGTTGTGCTGCTGCTGGATGGAGTCTTCCTCAACCTCTCCCTCTCTCCTTGCTGGATCAAGGCGTGGGAGACATCGTCGAGCTGTACGTGTGTTGAACGCGGAGGTGCCGTCCGTTCGGCACTAGGATCATCGGTGATCTGAATCACGACGAGTACGACTCCATCAACCCCGTTCACTTGAACGCTTCCGCTTAGCGATCTACAAGGGTATGTAGATGCACTCTCCTTTCTACTCGTTGCTGGTCTCTCCATAGATAGATCTTGGTGTTACGTAGGAAAAATTTTGAATTTCTGCTACGTTCCCCAACAGT
>NW_021300002.1:0-1277 GCF_002162155.2 Triticum dicoccoides
AGGAAATAGACAAGCTGTTGAAAAATTGGAAAGACTGCCCACTGCCGGGAAAGAAGCAAAAGGCGCCAGAGCCGGGAAAGAAGCGAAAGGCGCCAGAGCCGCTGCTGAAGGTATGGAAAACGAGGTCTGTTTTCTGGGACTTGCCGTACTGGAAGATCCACCGTGTGCCTCACAGCCTTGATGTCATGCATATCACGAAGAACGTGTGCGAGAGTCTGCTTGGTACCCTGCTCAACATGCCAGAGAGGACCAAAGATGGGCCGAAAGCAAGGGCAGACTTGAAATCAATGGGCATCAGGCAGGAGCTTCACGCTATATATGATGATGATGATGATGATGATGATGATGATGATGATGATGATGATGATGAGGCGAAGCAGGACACAGAAAGTTGTCGCAAAGGCAAAAAGGCCAAGAAGACCGGAAATGACTACCCTCCCGCGTGCTTCACTCTAAGTCAGGAGGAGATCGAGCAGTTTTTCACCTGCCTCCTAGGAGTAAAACTTCCTTACGGTTACACGGGGAAGATAAGCAGATACCTAGACCCAGCGAAGCAGAAGTTCAGCGGGATGAAGTCTCACGACTGTCACGTGCTGACGATGCAGATACTTCCAGTTGCAATCCGTGGGATCATGGACGCGCACGTCCGTGAAACGCTATTTGGCCTATGCAACTTCTTCGACGTCATCTCTCGGAAGTCGATTGGCGTGAGGCAACTCAGAAGGCTACAGGAAGAGATCGTGGTGATACTATGCGAGCTTGAGATGTACTTCCCGCCCGCATTCTTCGACGTTATGGTGCATCTGCTGGTCCATATAGTGGAGGATATCATCCAACTCGGGCCGATGTTCCTGCACAGCATGATGTCGTTCGAAAGGATGAATGGTGTCATCAAAGGATACGTTCGCAACATGTCACGTCCAGAAGGAAGCATAGCCAGGGGCTTTCTGACCGAAGAGTGCATCTCCTACTGCACGAATTATCTAGGCATCGAGAACCCCGTTGGTCTGCCCGTCAACAGGCACCTCGGCAGGCTCGCTGGATGGGGTCACCGTGAGGGTCGCCGCGAAATGCATGTCGACTTCGAGGGTCGACTCGCCGACTTTGAAAGAGCAAACCTAGTCGCGCTACAACACATAGACGTGGTCGATCCTTGGTTGGTAGAGCACAAAACCTTTATTAAAAAGACGTACAATGACCGAGGCCAACAGAGGACGGACGGAGATATACTCAAAGAGCACAACTCATGTTTCACGCGTTGGTTCAAGCATAAGCTT
>NW_021300003.1:0-979 GCF_002162155.2 Triticum dicoccoides
AATGGTGGAATATTCAATTTCAGTTTAGGAATATGGACATCATCTCGTACCTGAGGTGGTGGTGCAGGCCTACCATTACGAATATATACCTGAGGTCGACCTGCTGGTGGTGGTACAGGTGGCTGCACGTAGTGTTGATTTTGATCAACCTCATCCTCATAATCTCCCACATAATCATCCTCCTCCGCATCAGCAGCAGGAGCCACAGAAGTATCAACAGCAGCACCAACAGTTTGGCCAAACGCAAGAGGAACACGGCTTGCTCGGCGGAGGTCTGCTTCGCGACGTGGAGGTAGTCGTTGTTGTTGTTGTTGTTGGAGAGGTGCGTTAGGTGCAGCGGGTGGTGGTGGTGGAAGACGCGCGAGCAATTCATTAAACTTGTTATCGAGCTTTGTTTCGAACGTCTTCTCAAGGCCAGTGATCTTCTCCATGGCCTCTTCAAAATTGTTAAGCACATCTTGCACCTGTTCAGTCATCATTTGCTGAAACTTATCATGAAGCTCCTTGTTCGATAAATTCTCCCAGTCAATCTCGTCAGCTTGTGATCCTGGCATGGTTAGCAGCAATAGAAACACACAAGAATATGATCCTACAGACTACGAACAAGTGGTGGTGGTGGGTGTCACAAATCCGTCAAGCAAATCTCAAATTCTTACCAGTTCTTACCCAGCAGCAGGCGGTGATCGGCAACCATTGTAGTCAAAAACTCTCAAAGCTTGGATAGAGCGATTACCAGGGAGAGTCAAACGCACGACGTAGATGTATGTGGAGCCGGGAAGGCTTATAATATGGTAGCAAAAAGGGTCAGCAATAATCAATTCAGAGATGCAAAGTTGAATAAACGCTCAACGACGGTACTGTGCTGGTCCTAGGCTAGACTGTGCTAGAGACGCGAGCCTAGAACACTAACAAAATCACGGCGCGGCACGTAAACAAGGGAAAAGCACACTCTGAATTTTTTTTTGCGCTCTTTTTTTTT
>NW_021300004.1:0-1081 GCF_002162155.2 Triticum dicoccoides
CTCTAGTGGTTGTTCCCCTTATTACAGAAGCACTTAGTCTCGGGTTTGGGTTTTACCTTGGGTTTCTTCACTAGAGCAGCAGCTGATTTGCCGTTTCATGAAGTATCCCTTCTTGCCCTTGCCCTTCTTGAAACTAGTGGTTTCACCAACCATCAACAATTGATGCTCCTTCTTGATTTCTACTTTCGCGGTGTCAAACATCGCGAATACCTCAAGGATCATCATATCTATCCCTGATATGTTATAGTTCATCACGAAGCTCTAACAGCTTGGTGGCAATGACTTTGGAGAACCATCACTGTCTTATCTGGAAGATCAACTCCCACTCGATTCAAATGATTGTTGTACTCAGACAATCTGAGCACAAGCTCAACAATTGAGCTTTTCTCCTTAGTTTGCAGGTTAAGAGAGTCATCGGAGGTCTTATACCTCTTGACATGGGCACGAGCCTGAAATCCCAACTTCAGCCCTCAAAACATCTCATATGTTTCGCGATGTTTCAAAAACGTCTTTGGTGCCTCAACTCTAAACCGTTTAACTGAACTATCACGTAGTTATCAAAACATGTATGTCAGATGTTCGCAACAACCACAGACAACGTTCGAGGTTCAGCACACTAAACGGTGCATTAAGGACATAAGCCTTCTATGAAGCAATGAGGACAATCCTCAGTTTACGGACCTAGTCCGCATAATTGCTACTATCAACTTTCAACTAATTTTTCTCTAGGAACATATCTAAACAGTAGAACTATAGCGTGAGCTACGACATAATTTGCAAAAACCTTTTGACTATGTTCAGGATAATTAAGTTCATCTTATGAACTCCCACTCAGATAGACATCCCTCTAGTCATCTAAGTGATTACATGATCCGAGTCAAACTAGGCCGTGTCCGATCATCACGTGAGATGGACTAGTCATCATCGGTGAACATCTTCATGTTGATCGTATCTTCTATACGACTCATGTTCGACCTTTCGGTCTCCGTGTTCCGAGGCCATGTCTGTACATGCTAGGCTCGTCAAGTTAACCCTAAGTGTTTCGCGTGTGTAAATCTGTCTTACACCCGTTGTATGTGAA
>NW_021300005.1:0-1468 GCF_002162155.2 Triticum dicoccoides
GATTGATGAGCCCCGGGGTGCGTTTATATGTTCGTCGTCAATACTCACAGTTTTGGCCAAATCAGACCTGTTTTGTGGACTATTACTCACTGTTTTTGGGTCCCGAAGAGATTTCCATAGTTGTTGAACCCCAAGGTGTGCTTACGTGTTGGTCATGAACACTCGCATTTTTGGCCGATTCTGGCCCGTTCCATGGACTTTTACTCACCGTTTTGGGGTCCCAAAGCGATTTCCATGGTTGTCGAACTCCAAGGTGCGCTTACGTGTCGGTCATCAACAATCACAGTTTGGGCCGATTCTGGCCCGTTTCTTGGACTATTACTCTATTTTGGGGTCTCGGAGTCATTTCCACGATTGACGACCCCCGAGATGCGTTTACGTGTCGGTCATCAACACTCACATATTCGGGCGATTCTAATCCATTTCGTACACTGTTACTCAACGTTTTGGGGACCCAGAGCGATTTACACGATTGATGAACCCCGGGGTGCGTTTATGTGTCCGTCGTCAACACTCACAGTTTTGACCAAATCTGACCTATTTCGTGGACTATTACTCACCATTTTGGGGCCTCGAAGCGATTTCCATAGTTGTTGAACCCCAAGATGTGCTTACGTGTTGGTCATCAACACTCCCAGTTTTGGACGATTCTGGCCCATTTCATGGACTATTACTCAGCGTTTTGGGGTCCCAGAGAGATTTCCATGATTGATGAGCCCCGGGGTGCGTTTATGTGTTCGTCGTCAACAGTCACAGTTTTGGCCAAATCAGACCTGTTTTGTGGACTATTACTCACTGTTTTTGGGTCCCGAAGAGATTTCCATAGTTGTTGAACCCCAAGGTGTGCTTACGTGTTGGTCATCAACACTCCCAGTTTTCGCCGATTCTGGCCCATTTCATGGACTATTACTCACCGTTTTGGGGTCCCAAAGCGATTTCCATGGTTGTCGAACTCCAAGGTGCGCTTACGTGTCGGTCATCAACACTCACAGTTTGGGCCGTTTCTGGCCCATTTCTTGGACTATTACTCTATTTTGGGGTCTCTGAGTCATTTCCATGATTGAAGAACCCCGGGGTGCGTTTACGTGTCGGTCATCAACACTCACATATTCGGCCGATTCTAATCCGTTTCGTACACTATTAATCAGCGTTTTGGGGGCCCAGAGTGATTTCCACGATTGATGAGCCCAGGGGTGCGTTTATGTGTTTGTCGTCAACACTCACAGTTTTGGCCAAATCAGACCTGTTTTGTGGACTATTACTCACTGTTTTTGGGTCCCGAAGAGATTTCCATAGTTGTTGAACCCCAAGGTGTGCTTACGTGTTGGTCATTAACACTCCCAGTTTTCGCCGATTCTGGCCCGTTTCATGAACTATTACTCACCGTTTTGGGGTCCCAAAGCGATTTCCATGGTTGTCGAAATCCAAGGTGCGCTTACGTGTCGGTCATCAACAATCACAGTTTGGG
>NW_021300006.1:0-1783 GCF_002162155.2 Triticum dicoccoides
ATTTAAGCGGTGGAGTAAGGGGCGAAGGTGTTGGTAGCGAAAAACCTAACGAGTCTTCTCGGTCTTGGCTTCCCTTTCGAAGAGGTTGATCCCTTTCGTTGATGTCTTCATTTCACTGCTTCAAGTCACCATGATCAATTTGTCATCCTTTCTTCAGGATCTCCATCGTACTTACGAATAGGTAAGGGGCAGCTCTACAACGATAGGATGTTACAAGGGAAAATCTTCTGGGGGTTTCCCAAGTATGAACATATGAGTATCCCTCGAGTTGAACAAATGAAACACATCGAGAGCAAAGTAAGACGGTGCAATAAGAAGTTCCAAGCGGATAGGCAATCGTTCATTGCCTGAAACAGAGTGTGAATGGGGTTCAGAGCAACAGGAATAAGTATTGTGTCCGATACCAGAATTGATCACTAGGAAGGTGGCCCATGATTTAAATACGAAACCAAGCGTGAGGAATAACTCTGACAACAGGGTGTACAGGAGAGTCAGGTTTCGATCCTGTGGAACTATGGGTTATGGGCCCACCATGTGGTTCCTCCTTTTTTTTATAATAGGAGCAGTGACATCTTGCGCGGTCATGATAGCAAGGCATGTCAGGGAGTACCATGTCAGCTATGTCGGCAACAACGTTGGTACCAAGGGCGAGGGACGAAGAGAACCATTTTCCTGCTCGTTGAAACGAGGCGGACCAATAGGCAAGGTTCCCGTCCATCGGTGGTTACCGAAATGTCATCAACAATAGTAACAAGGTCTTGCTGACCGAGTTGTACATCGAGGTGTTTGCACAAGTAGTGGATTATTACTGCTTATATCATATAGATCATAGAAAAGGTTTAAACAAACCAATGGAAGGAAAATATGATCATCAGATTAAACAGAACAATGGAAAGGAAAATATGTTTAAACACATATTTCGAGGGTATATCCTTCCCAAGGACAAGCAGAGCAAGATATCCATGACAGGATATAAAGTAGAAAACCATTTAGGTAAGGGGGGAGGAATCTCATGATATTACTCATACAACGGTGTTAGGATAATTGATAATTAAAATATAGCATCGTGCTTCAAATGTTCTTGTTGAAACATCGGAGTACCATTGACATGCTTCGAGATAGAATTGACATGGTCTTCAGGTGAAGATCAAACTTTGGAAACACGAAGGATCCATCAGGAATAACTTGTAGAATAAGTCTTACAATTTCCTCATGGACGAATGGATAACCTTGCTGAAAAGGAATCTATAATGATAGGTCCTCCAGCCGGGGGTGCTAGGCATGACATCCTGTTACCAGGTCATCAAAGGGCCAACAACATAACTCTTGGAAAGTTGTCCCAACCATCCTATCTGACCGAGATTCAGATCCGATTGGTGTAATGATACCTCAGACTCAGGATGTCCGAGAATAAAAGGTGCAACACAAATAGACGAAATGACATTTCAGGATTCTCAGGAAATGAACTATGGGAGTGGGTTCCTGAAACAATAGTTCATCATTAAACCAAGGAGAGGAGGAGGTGGCTGATGGGCTCAGCGATAATCCATCGAGATTTCCAAAAGATGGATTTCCACCATTAAGTGAACAAGGAGATAACATTTGTCAGATCAACTGATATAAGGAAGTATGCTCGAGGAAAACATACACAATTAAACATTGGTTGAAGGGTGCGCCCGAAGTACGGGTTGGGTTGCACGACCAATGTTAAAATGGTGATTCAATTAGCGAAGGACTTAGAATGAACTATCGCCCATTCACTTCAAAGCAATAGGGTTGCTAG
>NW_021300007.1:0-1508 GCF_002162155.2 Triticum dicoccoides
GGAGGTGGTATTATGTCATTCTTGATAATTTGAGTTCATGTTCCATGATTCACATGTTGTTAAGAATGAGTTATTTTTAAATCCATCAACCTCGTTGTTGGAGTTATCTTGTGTCATATTTCACCTAAAAGCCTTCCATTGGGAATGTTGCTATTTGTGGTGCTTGCCAATGATCCAAGTTATCTCTTTATCATCTTGGTGGAAGAAGTTTTCATCTCTTCGTTGATCTCAAACAAGCAATTGTTTCCGTTAGTGGCCGGTTGTCACCTTATAATTTTGAGATGTTTTCCATAAGCCCACTACAAGCTTGTGCTTTTCGTTGTTGATTTTCCAACAACTCCGTTCAATTCTTATTTGCAAGGATGCTTTCCAAACTCATTTGTGGCAGAAGTTGGCATTTTCTTCTCCATTCTGTTATTCCAATGATATATCTTCTATTATTTCTTTCGGAGGCATTGTGACGTTGCTCTTTTCACTCACCATCTCGATTCGTGAGGATCGTGTTCTTTTCTTGCTTATCCATTTAACCGGAGTGTCGTGTTTTCATTCGAGTTCTCTAATCTTATCAAGTTTTCCCTCCTTTCTCAACTAGAGAGCTGTCTGAAATCCTTCTTACCCATTGTGCCATTCTTTCAATAGTTCCGGAGGCAGTGTGTTGTTGATTTCATCAAGTAACATCCCATCTTCTCAAGTTCATGTTCTATTCCTTCCATGTTCAACCGGAGTACTGCCCGAATTCTTCCCCTCTCATCTTGTTTTAACCGGAGTGGTTTCGAATTCTATCTTGTCCATTAAACTCTTGATTCATGTCTTTGCAACCCTCAAGTTCTCGTAATGTTCCTTGTTCCTTTTTTTTTCTAACGGATTGTTTGCAATCTCGTTCTTCTCAGTTGTGCTCTTTCTTCTAAATTGCTCAACCTCTCAAGGTTCTTTGGTTTCACTCATTGGTCAAAGAAGCAACTTGGTTTTACCTCTCCTCTCCCTCTTCCGTTTTCCCTCCGGTGCCATCCTAGATCTCGGGACGAGATCCTCTAGTAGTGGTGGAGTGTTGTAACGCCCCGAGACCGATGCTCGAGAAGACTTCCGGCTATTCCGAGTTTCGCCGTGTGTTTTATTTGCTTTTGTGCATTTCATCATGTCATCATGTGCATGGTGTGATTTCTCATACATATTATGTTGTTGCATGTTCCATGCATGAATCTCGCATCACCCACCTTTTCCTTCCCTCTACTTCCTTCTTTTGACAAGTGCCATTTTCCCCTTCTCCTTTAATGTTCACCTTCTCCCAAATAGTCAAACTTATTGCCCTAAACCCCACCGCCAAATTTCACCTCTTTTGGGAATGTTTTGGTTAGGTTTTAAAATGGCTCAAGTTTGAATTTAATTCAAACTTGAATTATTTTTCTTCCTCTAAAAATTGCCAAACCAATTTATTCAAATTCTGCATATTCTCAAGACTCCAGGGATATTTTCTTTTCTGAAATATTCCACCTCTAGCACCTCTTTCT
>NW_021300008.1:0-1248 GCF_002162155.2 Triticum dicoccoides
GACCATCAGTGCGGCGGCGATAGTGGTTTTGGTCGTTTCGGCCACCAAATGAACCGCGGAGGCCACCGGAGTGAAGCTGAGGACGACCCGCGGCTCTTGGCGGAGTCCGTTTGGGGTCGGGGTGGCCGGAGTCGACGGCGGCGAGCTCGGCTGCGGCGGCCGGGGTTCGGTCGTGCACGGGAACGGTGTTGCAGGGTGTTAGGGGGGGTGTTGGAGCGTGCTACGTGCTCCTAGTGAGATGTGGAGCACGATGGCGTGCTCGGTTGGGCGCTACGGCGATCGTGGCCACGACGGCGACATCGCCGGCGGCGTGAAGCTTTCGGCCGCGGTGGGGCTAGGGCCTAGGGGTCGGGAGAGAGCAGGGGAGAAGGGGGAAACGGTGGCGTAGCTCACCGCGGTTGCAGTGGGCGTCGAAGCGGCTCGGGGACGCGTCGGAGACGACAAATTTGACGGCGACGGTGGTCGGAGTCCGAAGAGGGGAACGGCGACGTGGCGGCGATGCAGGGCTTCCGGGGACCCGTGGAGCGGTGGGGAGGAAGAAGGAGTCGAGGCGGAGCTTCTGAGCTGGTCGGGGAAGCGAGGGGTGGTCGGAGACGGTGGCTAAGGCGAACGGCGGCGACGGTGAGCTTCGGCCGTGAGAGAGAGAGAGTGAGGGAGAGGAAGGAGAGAGCCGGGGAGAGTGAGAGAGAGCAGGGGGGATCGGGACGGGCTGCGGGTGTCGTCCACGCGGCCAGGAGGGCGTCGGCAAGCAGGAGGTGGCCGCGCAGCCGCGCGCGCGCGAGCACGCAGCAGCTTCGGGGCGAGGGGAGGAAGACGACGGGGAGCTACAGTGCTGGGCTGGGTCGGTTGCTGGCTGGGCCGCACAGGTAAGTCTTCCCCTTTCTTTTCTGTTTTCTGTTTTTATTTAATATAACTGCGACTTTGTTGAATTAAATAAAATACCTAGGCAACTCCAAAAATCACCAAACTACTCCTGGTCCATAGTTGGATTATTTCCAACATGAAACATTTTAGTTTGGAGATATTTGAGCATTTAAATATTTTATATAATTTTAAATGCCCAAATTCAAATAGTTATGATTTAATTCAAAACCCTAGGATGGCCTAGGAAAATGTGCACCACTTTTGGCAGAGGTTCTGAACCAAGGCAAAAATGATGGGCATTTTAGAAGGGCATTTCAGGTTCATTGAAAAATTATTTTAGTAAACCCTAGTTGGTTTCAGAGGGGACTGGGGGTTCTGTCATCC
>NW_021300009.1:0-1357 GCF_002162155.2 Triticum dicoccoides
AAATATGACCCCGCTCGACTTCTTATTCACCCTTGTCCTCTGTCCAGGAGTTGCAAGTAGTTTCTGGTGTTTGTAGTATGCTGGAGGCCGTGGACAGCGCTGACCGTAGGGGTGGGCTGTGATGCGGTAGGCACGTGGCCGGGTATACCGGGCGCCCGTTTGGTGTCACGGAACCCTGTTCACATCGTTTGGGGCTGTGAGCGAAACTCCGGCCGGATCTCCTCATGGATGGAACCCGAATAGGCGATAAACCTGGACTAGAGACTTGAGTGTTTAGGTAGGTCGTGGTCTACACCCACGTCGGCTTTCGCTTGAAGTCTGCCGAGCACATGTCGTGTGCAGACGCTAAGTGGTGGAAACATGTATGAAGAAGTACACCCCTGCAGGGTTAACATCATCTATTCGAATAGCCGTGTCCGCGGTAAAGGACTTCTGGGTTGCTTATATCAGTTCATAGACAAGTGAAAGTGGATAATCTAAAATACGCAAGATAAGCGTGAGTGCTATGGATGGCGTTCTCGTAGGGAGACGGGAGCGGATCCATAGTGGTGTATTGGTTGGTGAATATGTGGACTCGTGTGCGCCACCTCAAAAGAGTTACATTGCAGTCGTAGTTCAGGATAGCCACCGAGTCAAAGCTGGCTTGCTGCAGTCAAACTCCACCATCCCCTTTGCTGATAATGATGCATGTGTAGATAGATCTGATGTAAGTCTTGCTGGGTACATTTGTACTCACGTTTGCCTATTTTATGTTTTTGCAGAGAGACTTCAGTCTCGCTAGTAGTTTCGCGTGGACTTCGACGTTTAGCTTGTTACCTCAGCTACGATCTTGTGCCCCGGCAGGATCTGGTAGATAGTCAGGCTTCTCAGCCTTTTTCAGTTATAGATGTCTGTACCCAGCCATGATAGCTTCCGCTTGTGCTTTGATTTGTATGCTCTGATTGTTGGGTCATGAGACCCATGTTTGTAATATCTCGCTCCTCGGAGCCTATTGATTAAATACTTGAGTCGTAGAGTCATGTTGTGATGCCATGTTGTATTTGCACATATCGAGCATATTGTGTGTATGTTATTGGAATGCTTGGTATGTGTGGGATCTGACTATCTAGTTGTTTATCCTTAGTAGCCTCTCTTACCGGGAAATGTCTCCTAGTGTTACCGCTGAGCCATGGTAGCTTGCTACTGCTCTGGAACACTTAGGCTGGCCGGCATGTGTCCTTCTTCGTTCCTGTGTCTGTCCCTTCGGGGAAATGTCACGCTTTGAGTACCGGAGTCCTGTTAGCCCGCTACAGCCCGGTTTACCGGAGTCCTGCTAGCCCAGTGCTACAGCCCGGACCCACTTGCTGATGACCGACAC
>NW_021300010.1:0-623 GCF_002162155.2 Triticum dicoccoides
GCACCCTCGATTCCCCTACTCAACCGCCGCCGCCGGCCCCCCGCACCCCGCGCACCGTCTTATAAAAAAAATAAGTATCAAACAGCTTTTTAAATGCTACTGTCTTATAAAAAAATATTACTGTTATTATTTAAACAAGTTTGAACATATTTAAACACAAATAAGTATCAAACAGCTTTTTAAATGCTAAAAAAAATTTGTGGAGCCTAGGAGTTGAACCCAAGACCTCCTGGTGTGAGAACTGGCTGCTGACCAGTCGAGCTAGTAGAGGGGACTTGATGTGGATCAGTTCTGGTGGTACATAACCTGTTGGCTCGAGTTGAAATAAAAAAAAAATACTAATGGCGCACCACGGTGAGGTGCGCCATTAGTATGGATATACTAATGGCGCACCACGGTGAGGTGCGCCATTAGTATTGTGCCCGATCCCCCCTTCCCTCTCCCCCTCGCCAGTTCCCTCACCCTCTGGATCCACCGCCGCCGCCCTGACCCACTGCTCGCCCTCGCCCTCGCCCTCTCCCTCCCTCGCCCTCTCCCTCGCCCTAGATCCACTTCCCCTCTCCTCTCCCGAGGCCGCTGCCCCGCCGCCTCGACGCTGCCCCGCCGCCCCGACGCCACCTCGA
>NW_021300011.1:0-1005 GCF_002162155.2 Triticum dicoccoides
GGGGCACACCCCGGACACGCGTGCCGGGCGTTTGCAACCGCAACAACACTTCCAGACTTGTGAGAGGCCGCCTACGCAAGATTTGGTGGCATGCTAGCCCCCGGGGGCCGCCGGCCACAACCGTAGACGCGCGAAGGGCAATCCGCGTAGAGGGAATTTTTCGGATACTTCTCCATCACCAAAAATTATGAAAAAATACAATCGTTCCTATAGCACATGTGCCCATGTCGTGCAAAAAAACTCATGATTTTATCGCGCTCCGAGTATTTAGTAATATTGACGCCGCATCGTTACCGCAGAACGTCTACTACCGTGTCATCACCGTCCGTGAGGGGGGCCACGCCCCGGAGACGCATCCCGCCTCTTCGGACATGCCACCACACCACCCCGCCTATATGAGGGCCCGGGGCGACGCTCCGGTGGCATTGCTCCCCCCAGTGCACCCGTCCCACCTAACCCTGTAGCATTTGACCACGGGATCTAGCCCTTTTACTTTGCACGGACGGGCTTTGACCAGTGGACCTCCCCACCCGGTTGTGTTATGTCAGCCCATATGAACACTTTGGAGCAACATCCGGGCCAGACCCACAGCAAGATCCCCTCCGTGTAGACCCGACGCGTCCGTTTCCCCCCTCCAGGTGCCGGCGGCGGCGCCGTCCGTCAGGGGGGCACACCCCGGACACGCGTGTCGGGCGTTTGCAACCGCCACAACACTTCCAGACTTGTGAGAGGCTGCCTACACAAGACTTGGCGGCATGCTAGCCCCCGGAGGCCGCCGGCCACAGCCGTAGACGCGCGAAGGGCGATCCACGTAGAGGGAATTTTTCGGATACTTCTCCATCACCAAAAATTATGAAAAAAATACCATCGTTCCGATAGCACATGTGCCCACGTCGTGCAAAAAAACTCATGATTTTATCACGCTCCAAGTATTTAGTAATATTGACGCCACATCGTTACCGCAGAACGTCTACTACCGTGTCATCGCCGTCCGTGAGGGGGGGG
>NW_021300012.1:0-1219 GCF_002162155.2 Triticum dicoccoides
GCGGCCACACCATCCACTCCCAGCCTGCACGAGGGTCTGCAGCCAACCACCACCTCCAGCCAGGTCCAGGACTGCCCGCGACGGCGTCGCCCACTCCAAGGGATTGCCTTGCGACAATCAGACCCGCCTCTCCACGGTAAAATCCCAGGCCAGCACCACCAGGAAAGCACCGCCGCTCGCCACGCCGCACAGGGATGACCGACCGCTCGCTACTTGCAAGACTCCATCTTGGCCGAGCCATCACAGCGCCGCCACCAACCTGCCCGTGAGAACCCAACTAGCTGTGCCGGGCCTCTCCTCTTCCAGCCAGCGCCCACCACCGAGCCTTGACGAGCTGACCACCGAGACACCTCACCAGCCTCGCTGGATCGAGCCCCGCACGACCGGACCAGCAGGAAGACCTTGCGCGCCCGACCCCGTCGCCACCAGCCCCGCACCACCACGCACCGGATTCCGACTGAGCAGCCCCGGATCCACTCCCCGACGCCGGCAAAGAGGCCCACCGTACCGAATCTTGCAGCGCCGTCGAATGGATCCCCCGCTAGCTGGCGAGCGCCGACACAAAGGAGCCCTGCCGCCACCATCCCCGGGGCACGCGCGGCTTCGTCGGCGTCCTCTCCGGCGGCGGCGAAGCGGATGGGTGTGTGGGTGGGTGGCCCGGCGGCGGCGCGACGGGGCTGCCCCCGAGCCGGTAAAGGAGGCGACGCGGGGGTGGGTGGGTTGAATAATCGCAAACTCAACCATCAAAGCCACCATTTTGTCCGGGCGAAGAGGCCGAACGTTGCTCGGACAAAAAATAATAATCATGTCTTCCAAACACAACTTACTTATCCGGTTTAGCACCTCGTAAACCCCAACCCGCGTCCGCTACGTCGGACCTGGCAAGCCAAGGCCACCCCAAATTGCCCAATCGACGGCCTCCCTCACTGCATAAGTCCTCTTTTTTTTGCGTCTTCGACATTGTCCTGCTCCTCCGTCCTAGCCATCGACGTCCGCTCACCGCCATGGACCCCTGGGTTGCAGAGTTAATGGGGTCTCAGCCATTGCGGCAGTGAACACGACGAGCGTTGCCCGGGAAAACTTGCATGCCCGGAAGCGCACCCTCAAGAAGGTCGAGAAGGAGGTTATCGACTTGGAGTCTGTCGCGTCCACCCCAGCAGCATCCGCCGCACCCAACGACCGAGCAACTCGGATGACTTGGAAACTGATGGAAAAAAAA
>NW_021300013.1:0-1384 GCF_002162155.2 Triticum dicoccoides
ACATGCTAGTGGGTTTCATCTAGTTACTGTGGCAATGACAGGTCATGCAGAGGAAATGGGTTCAACTACCGTAGCACACAGCAGTTTGAATCGCGTTGTCTTAATGCAGTAAAATAGAGCAGGAGCAAGAACATGGGATTGTATCGATATGATCAAATGATTGGTTGCTTGCCTGATGATTCGTTGCACGGATACGATTCCTCGTTAGGGTAATCACGGTACTCCTCGGGGACAGATCCTGTCGCAAAGGACATCGATACACAAACATCACCAAACAATATGCAACAATATGATGCATGCATGAAACATGGCAATATGAGTGTGTTGGGCTAATGCAACTAAAACCAGAAGGGTTTGAACAAATTTGAATCAAAGATTCAAATTTCAAATTCAAATATGGCCTTTTAAAGTGCCTTTTCTTGTTCTGATTAAAACATCAACTTAACTTGTTTGATCATGCATGAAAATGGTACAGATGGATAGATTGGATTTTTCTGATCATTTTTCATATATAATTTGTCCAATTTGGAGTTACAGAATAAAAGTTATGAATTTTTGAAGTTTAAATAATATTCTGGAATTTCCTGATTTAATTTAAATCCAGAAATTCAATTACTGCGTCAGCCTGACAACACAGTGACATCAGCAGGTCAACAGAGCTGGCTCGGGTCAAACCTGACGTGTGGGGTCCACACGTCAGTGTCACAGGGGCTAATCCCGCGTTGACCCCGGGCTGGTTAGCTTTGACTAAGCCCTAGGCCCACTTGTCAGCGTCTGTAAGTGGTGGATTAGTGGTTAATCAACTAGGCCACGTCAGCTCGCCGGAGTTCTGGCCGGCGGCGACCAACAGTGCGGCGGCGATAGTGGTTTTGGTCGTTTCGGCCACCAAATGGACCGCGGAGATCACCGGAGTGAAGCTGAGGACGACCCGCGGCTCTTGGCGGAGTCCGTTGGGGTCGGGGTGGCCGGAGTCGACGCCGGCGACGACTTTGGCGGCCACCGAGGTTCGGTCGGAGGTGAACTTGGTGCTAGGGGGTTCGATGAGGCTCGTGGAGTGGCTAGCTAGGTGCTGTGGAACGCGGTGAGCAAGATGGACACCATCTTGTGGCCGGAGGATGACCGGGAGCACGTCGGCGACGAGGTCCACGGCGGTGGGTGCGGTTGAGCTCCGGGAGGTTGCTACACGGCTCGGGAGCAAGAACGGAAGGGTGGGGAAGATGGCTAAGCTCACAGTGAGTGCGACGGAGTCCTTGGTGCGGCCGGAGATGAACCGGAGCGACGATGGCGTTGAAGGGGATCTCCGGCGACGGTGAGCTCGGGCGAGGTCGGTGCGGTGGTCTTGGGCGTTGCGAGCGCTCGGGGCTCGGCTGCTCGATGAAGTGGA
>NW_021300014.1:0-1650 GCF_002162155.2 Triticum dicoccoides
TGAAGATAAAAGCAGCCTGACAGCGACATGAACAGGTACAGTAAGTGCGTGCGCTACAGTGATTTGATCATAGCCGGCAGATGGAGATCGGACGATGCTCAGACGACGGCTTAAGTGACTCTGCGTACCCCTTTGTGACTACACTCCAGCCATGCGATGAGGATCTGAAGGTCTACGGCTGTTGTCGGACAATGAACAAGTACATGAGATTCAGAGAGCATAGGAGGGCCTGACATGTATCTGAAATACAGGGATTCGCAAGTGACATACACAATATATCTTAAGGCTATGGATGAACCTGGAACCCATCAATAGAGAATCTGCCGCCTGCAGCCTGTAGCTTTCTCCAAATGCTGCTCCTCTCTTGATCTTCGCACGTATCATGTAGTAGTTTCAAGAATGAGTACTAGATCTTTGTTTGTATATGTCTTTATTTCTCCATATCATATTTTTTGCTTTTAGAAGATTACCAATTTTAAGTTGTATTGTACCCTTCATACGGAGCCTTGGCGCGGTGGTAAAGCTGCTGCCTTGTGACCATGAGGTCACGCGTTCAAGTCCTGGAAACAGCCTCTTGCAGAAATGTAGGGAAAGGCTGCGTACAATAGACCCAAAGTGGTCGGACCCTTCCCCGTGATAGGGTGCTTCATAGAGAGGAAATGGGCATAGGTGAACCTGTCAACAACCACCTGTATAAGGTTTTTGTTTTCAAACATTGGCAGACCTTCCACAAAGTCCATGCTTATGTGGCACCAGGCAAAGTCAGGAATTGGCAAGGGCTGTAAAAGGCCAGAATATGGGGTATTTTCAGATTTATTGAGCTGGCAAACAGGGCATGCTTTAACATATGCAATCACATCTTGTTGCAGGCCAGACCAGTGACATAGCAAGTGTATTCTCTGGTAAGTTGCTCTTTCTCCCGAGTGTCCTCCAAGTTCAGACTTATGGAATGTCTAGATTAAATCCTATCTGAGGGAAAGTGTTGTTGCCAATCACAATTTCGTTCTTAAATCTGAGGATGCCATGTTGGAATGTGTAATTAGGATGAGCTTGGGGATCAAGTGCCAGCTCAGTAATGATGGCCTTGTACTTGGGGTCCACGGAATAAGATTTGACAACTTCAGTGATCCACAAGGGAACAACAGAACTAGCAGCTAAAGAGCTCAAGCAGTGTCTCACTCTAGAGAGTGCATCAGCTGCTCTGTTTTCTCTTCCCTTGTACTCAATTGTGTAGTTGTAGCCCAGGAGTTTGACCAGTAACTTGTGTTGGATGCCTTGTGTAAGTTTCTGCTCATGGATTTATTTGAGACTCTGTTGGTCTGTTCTGATGATCAGGTAAGAGCTGGCAAAATAATGTTTCCATTCTTTTAAAGCTTCCATAATTGCCATAGTTTCCTTGTAATAAGTGCTCATGGTCTGGGCTTTAGGGCCAAGAGATTTGCTCATATAAGCAATGGGCCTTCCTTCCTGCATGAGGACAGCACCTAAACCATAGCCACTAGCATCTGCTTCCAAGATGAAAGGCTTGGAAAAGTTAGGGAGGGCCAAGACAGGGGCATCTGTGAGTCTAAGTTTAAGGTCCTGGAATGCTTGTTCTTGAGTGGTAGACCAGTGAAAGTTGCCCTTTGTTAGAGCATCAAAGAGAGGCCT
>NW_021300015.1:0-1312 GCF_002162155.2 Triticum dicoccoides
AACGCTCTAGGACATGGAGCAGAGTTTGGTGGGTTTTGGGCCAAATTTGGGGGGTGTTGGGCTGCAACACACACGAGGCCTTTTCGGTCCCTCGGTTAACCGTTGGAGTATCAAACGAAGTCCAAATGACCCGAAACTTGACAGGCGGTCTACCGGTAGTAAACCAAGGCCGCTTGACAAGACTCGGTCCAATCCGGAAATGTTTAAACCCCACACAAGAAAGAAAGGTAGAAATGACCACCGGAGGAGAACGAAGCGCCGGAATGCAAAACGGACAACGGGGAAAATGCTCGAATGCATGAGATGAACATGTATGCAAATGCAATGCACGTGATGACATGATAAGAGATGCACGAAAAAGAAAACAACACACGGAGACAAAGACCCAAACCCGAGAAATAAATATAACTTAGTGCCGGAGACGGCAAGAGTTGGATACAAATATGGAAAGTTACATCTGGGGCGTTACATCGGGACACCATGCAGGCAAACTATGCGGGAAAGATAAATCCTGGCAAGCCTTTGAGTGGTGTAGGTTGTCTTCACTGGAATAAAGTGTGCCACTTTGGTCAACCTGTCAGTGATGACCCATATGGCATCATTCCCATGTCGTGACCGAGGTAGTCCGACAATAAAATCCATCCCTATTTCATCCCATTTCCACTCAGGTATTTTGTTAGGTTGCAGTAGTCCGGCTGGTCTCTGATGTTCAGCTTTTATGCGTTGACATGAGTCGCAACATGCAATGAAGGCGGCTATGTCCCTCTTCATACCGTGCCACCAAAATCTTTCCTGAATATCCTTATACATTTTGGTTCCTCCAGGGTGGATCGAATATGGAGTGGTGTGTGCTTCAGCTAAAATTTGCTGTTTAAGGTTTTCTATGTTTGGCACGCATAGCCTTTCTCCGTACCATAATATTCCTTCATTATCTATGACGAATTCCGAGGCCTTGCCCATACTCAACTTTCTTTTAATTCCTTCAATGCTGGGGTGACCGGGCTGAGCTTCTTTAATTTTCTCCACAAGGTTGGGTTGTATTTCCAAGTTTGATATGGTGCCTTCTGCTACCATTATCAAGTTGAGCTTGGCAAATTCTTGATGGAATTCGGGCCTCAAGCTGTGCAGATAGTTTCCGTCGGAGCTGGGGTTCCGACTCAGGGCATCGGCCACTACATTTGCTTTCCCTGGATGGTAATGGATACCAACATCATAATCCTTTACCAATTCCAACCAGCGTCGTTGCCGTAAATTTAGTTCTGGCTGCGTGAAAATATATTTGAGACTTTTGTGATCCGTATATATTTCACAT
>NW_021300016.1:0-1128 GCF_002162155.2 Triticum dicoccoides
GGAGAATAGAAATCATCTTTTCTAGTTGAAATGTGTGGATTTATACATTTATTTATAAATTAATGTTTTTAAT
This sequence comes from Triticum dicoccoides, assembly GCF_002162155.2. Taxonomy (NCBI): domain Eukaryota; kingdom Viridiplantae; phylum Streptophyta; class Magnoliopsida; order Poales; family Poaceae; genus Triticum; species Triticum dicoccoides. The sequence goes on from NW_021300016.1 coordinate 74, forward strand.
AACTCATAATGTAGCATCAAAAGGATTGAAAGCATAATGAGTGATACTAAAGTGAAGAGGAAGAATAATCTTTAATCAAAACGTGCATACGAAATATGCGATGAATCGCAATATAACCATGGGGTGGCTATGGATAATTAGGCCTAAATTTATGTCGATAAATACTTGGCTGCAAATTCAGCAATGTTTTTATCCGAACTCCCTCCTTCCTGCATTGCCTCTTTGGCCATCTTCATCCACTTTGTCGCATTGCTGCGGTACTCATCCTTTCCCTTCCTATCCATCACCTTCCGGATGCATCTCTCCACCTCCTCCCTCCTCACCAAGCCTTTCACCTCTGCCCGCATCCGCACGCCGATCCCCCATGCACTCTCCACATACTTTCCCGTGGTTGGCTGGTCAGCCGACCTTGGCATTGCCACCATTGGCACACCGGCAACAATTGCTTCTGTCGTTGAGCTCCATCCGCAGTGTGTCAAGAAACAACCTGCAAGGTAAAAGGCAAATTAGTCCCTCAAGAAATGGATATTTATTTACACACATGTATATAAAGAAACTCCCCATTTTCATACCTATGGCTTTATGCGCCAGGACATCAAGCTGGGGACACCAAGGCACAAGTAATCCATTTTCCTTGCATCTGTCATGGAGTTCTTCAGATATCTTTTCTACCTCGCTGGATCTCACGACCCAGAGAAATGGCTTGCCGGAATCGCAGAGCCCATTTCCAAGCTCGTCAAGCTCGCCGGCGTCGAGGCTGTAGACCGTCCCGTAGGACGCGAGGACTACTGAGATAGGAGGCTGCCGATCCAGCCATGCCATGCACGGCGCGTCGCTGCTGAAGAAGTTGACGCCGTAGGCCTTGTTCGACGGCAGGCGGCCGTCGTCGAGGAAGAAGGAGGGCAGCGTCGGGCCGACCGTCTTGGCGCGCCATCTCGACGCCATGTACTCCGCCTCCTGCGGCTCGAGGTCGCGGAAGGAGTTGACGAGCACGTCGCCGGCGTCCTCGAGGCCCTCGAACTGCCGGATGGACACGTCGAGGTACTTGGGGTACA
>NW_021300017.1:0-1751 GCF_002162155.2 Triticum dicoccoides
GCCCACCTGTCTCCTAGGTGGTCTCAACCTGCCCTGCCGCTCCGCCACAAAGTAACAGTCGGGGGCCGTCGGGAACCCAGGCCCACCTCTACCGGGATGGAGCCACCTGCCCCTTCAGCCCCCATCTCCGAACAGTATCACAGGTAATGTAACTGTGTAAAGTATATCGTATATGCCCGTGATCACCTCCCGAAGTGATCACGGCCCAGTAGTATAGCATGGCAGACGGACAAGAGTGTAGGGCCACTGATGGAACACTAGCATCCTATACTAAGCAGTAGGATAGCAGGTAATGGTAACAACAGTAGTAGCAAGGACAGGCTATGCATCAGGATAGGAATAACGGAAAGCAGTAACATGCTACACTACTCTAATGCAAGCAGTATAGAGAAAAGAGTAGGCGATATCTGGTGATCAAAGGGGGGGCTTGCCTGGTTGCTCTGGCAAGAGAGAGGGGTCGTCAACACCGTAGTCGAACTGGGCAGCAGCAGCGTCGGTCTCGTAGTCTACCGGAGAGAAGAGGGGGAAGAAACAATGAATACCAAGTAAACAGATGCATATCGATGCATGACATGTCAAGGAGCGATGCTAGGCGTGCCCTAACGTGGTATGAGGTGGTACTGGTTAAGGGGGGAATCATCCGGGAAAGTATTCCCGGTGTTTCGTGTTTTCGGGCAAAGGAGCCGGAGGGGGAAAGTTGCGGGTTCGATAGGTTAGGGGGGTGTGGCGGACGAACGGACTGCGTATCCGGATTCGTCTCGTCGCTCTGAGCAACTTTCATGTAGAAAGTATTTTCATCCGAGTTACGGTTTATTTTATATTAATTTTTAAAGTTTTTAAATCATTTTCTAATTCGTTAATTATTAATTAAATTCAAAAAATAGTATTACTGCATCAGCATGACGTCAGCATGACATCATCAGTCAACAGAGGTGTTGACTGGTCAGGCTGACGTGTGGGACCCACCTGTCATACTCTGTTTAATTAATTAGGGTTAGGTTAACTAACTACTGCTTAGTTAGACTAACATGTTAATTACTAATTAAGTAGGATTAATTAACTTAATTAATTCATTAGATAATTAATTGATTAATAATTAATTTTATTAAATCATTTTTATTTTTATCTATTATTTTTATTTTTAATACTTTTTTAAACGTTTTGTGGGGTGGGGCCCCCATGTCAGTGGGCCACTGGGGTCTATCGGGTCGGGCGTGCGAGCACGCAGGCATGAGCGCTCGATGGGGCGAGCCTGGGCGCTGGCCCAGGTGAACGGTGGGGGGGGTGCCCGCGAGGCACGGAGCGGGGCGGGCCGCGTGATGCAGGGGCGGCCGCCGGAGGCCGAAGCAACAGCGGGAGCGGCGACGGGGCTCGCCAGGAGGGGCGCAGGGCGCGGCCGTCACGGGCGAGCAGCACGGCAGCAGTGCGAGGTGGCGACGGTGGTGAGCGGGGACGGGGCCCAGAGACGGGGCGGAGGGCTGTGGCCGGACGCGGACACGACAGGCGCGCGCGGGCCGGCGAGTAGGGCCGTGGGGAGCGGGGCCACGAGCAGGGAACGGCGAGGCGCGTGAGGGAGAGGGTAAGGAGGAGGGCGGAGGCCGTGGCCTCACCGGGAGTTGTAGGGACGGGGCAGCGGGCTCGAGCTCGAGGAGGAGGACGAGGACGACGGCGGTCCGGCGAGGTTGGCGAGGTGGAGTAGCTTCGGACGGCATCGGGCGACGAGGCGCGGCGTCGAGGTGGTCCCAGGGACG
>NW_021300018.1:0-2007 GCF_002162155.2 Triticum dicoccoides
CTGCACAGAAGAATTACGTCCTGGAAGCACCGCTGGGTGCCAGGCCTGCTGCTGGAGCAACACCAGATGTTATGAACGTCTGGCAGAGCAAAGCTGATGACTACTCGATAGTTCAGTGTGCCATACTTTATGGCTTAGAATCGGGACTTCAACGATGTTTTGAACGTCATGGAGCATATGAGATGTTCCAGGAGTTTAAGTTAATATTTCAAGCAAATGCCCGGATTGAGAGATATGAACTCTCCAATAAGTTCTATAGCTGCAAGATGGAGGAGAACAGTTCTGTCAGTGAGCATATACTCAAAATGTCTGGGTATAATAATCACTTGATTCAATTGGGAGATAATCTTCCAGATGATTGCGTCATTGACAGAATTCTCCAATCACTGCCACCAAGCTACAAGAGCTTCATGATGAACTATAATATGCAAGGGATGAATAAGACTATTCCCGAGCTCTTCGCAATGCTGAAAGCTGCGGAGGTAGAAATCAAGAAGGAGCATCAAGTGTTGATGGTCAACAAGACCACTAGTTTCAAGAAAAAGGGCAAAGGGAAGAAGAAGGGGAACTTCAAAAAGAATAGCAAGCAAGTTGCTGCTCAAGAGAAGAAACCCAAACCTGGACCTAAGCCTGAAACTGAGTGCTTCTACTGCAAGCAGACTGGTCACTGGAAGCGGAACTGCCTCAAGTATTTGGCGGATAAGAAGGATGGAAAGGTGAACAAAGGTATATGTGATATACATGTTATTGATGTGTACCTTACTAATGCTCGCAGTAGCACCTGGGTATTTGATACTGGTTCTGTTGCTAATATTTGCAACTCGAAACAGGGACTACGGATTAAGCGAAGATTGGCTAAGGACGAGGTGACGATGCGCGTGGGAAATGGTTCCAAAGTCGATGTGATCGCAGTCGGCACGCTACCTCTACATCTACCTTCGGGATTAATATTAGACCTAAATAATTGTTATTTGGTGCCAGCGTTAAGCATGAACATTATATTTGGATCTTGTTTGATGCGAGACGGTTATTCATTTAAATCAGAGAATAATGGTTGTTCTATTTACATGAGTAATATCTTTTATGGTCATGCACCCTTAAAGAGTGGTCTATTCTTATTAAATCTCGATAGTAGTGACACACATATTCATAGTGTTGAAACCAAAAGATGCAGAGTTGATAATGATAGTGCAACTTATTTGTGGCACTGTTGTTTAGGTCATATCGGTATAAAGCGCATGAAGAAACTCCATACTGATGGGCTTTTGGAACCACTTGATTATGAATCACTTGGTACTTGCGAACCGTGCCTTATGGGTAACATGACAAAAACACTGTTCTCCGGTACTATGGAGAGAGCAACAGATTTGTTAGAAATCATACATACAGATGTATGTGGTCCGATGAATGTTGAGGCTCGTGGCGGATATCGTTATTTTCTCACCTTCACAGATGACTTAAGCAGATATGGGTATATCTACTTAATGAAACACAAGTCTGAAACGTTTGAAAAGTTCAAAGAATTTCAGAGTGAAGTTGAAAATCATCGTAACAAGAAAATAAAATTCCTACGATCTGATCGTGGAGGAGAATATTTGAGTTACGAGTTTGGTGTACATTTGAAACAATGTGGAATAGTTTCGCAACTCACGCCACCCGGAACACGACAGCGTAATGGTGTGTCCGAACGTCGTAATCATACTTTAATAGATATGGTACGATCTATGATGTCTCTTACTGATTTACCGCTATCGTTTTGGGGATACGCTCTAGAGACGGCCGCATTCACGTTAAATAGGGCACCATCAAAATCCGTTGAGACGACGCCTTATGAACTATGGTTTGGCAAGAAACCAAAGTTGTCATTTTTGAAAGTTTGGGGCTGCGATGCTTATGTGAAAAAGCTTCAACCCGATAAGCTCGAACCCAAATCGGAAAAATGTGTCTTCATAGGATATCCAAAGGAAACTATTGGATACACCTTCTATCACAGATCTGAAGGCAAGA
>NW_021300019.1:0-1146 GCF_002162155.2 Triticum dicoccoides
GGGTCGCGAGACCCGTACCTTTGTGTATGTTATGTATGGCTCACTGAGCCTTAAATAAAGTACTTGTGTCATAGAGTCATGTTGTGATGCTTCGTTGTATTTGCACATATCGAGCATATTGTGTGTATGATTGAAATGCTTGGTATGTGTGGGATCTGACTATCTAGTTGTTTATCTTTAGTAGCCTCTCTTACCGGGAAATGTCTCCTAGTGTTACCGCTGAGCCATGGTAGCTTGCTACTGCTCTGGAACACTTAGGCTGGCCGGCATGTGTCCTTCTTCGTTCCTGTGTCTGTCCCTTCGGGGAAACGTCACGCTTTGAGTACCGGAGTCCTGTTAGCCCGCTACAGCCCGGTTTACCGGAGTCCTGCTAGCCCAGTGCTACAGCCCGGACCCACTTGCTGATGACCGACACGTTCGAAGCTGGGTCATGGATGCCTGTCCCTGTATGTCTGTGCCACTTTGGGTTTACGACTAGTCATGTCAGCCCGGGCTCTTTATCATATGGATGCTAGCGACACTATCATATACGTGAGCCAAAAGGCGCAAACGGTCCCGGGAAAAGGTAAGACGACACCCGTGGGAATACCGTGCATGAGGCCGCAAAGTGATATGAAGTGTTACCAGCTAGATCGATGTGACATCGAGTCGGGGTCCTGACAGCGTTGGTATCAGAGCTTGACTGCCTGTAGTATTACCAAGCCAAACTGGTCGAAGTTGAGTCTAGAAATTCTTTAGTTATATAAGGGAATTGATTGTGGGATGGAACGTAAGGCTCTTTTTACTCCTTATACCTCATGCCCTTCTGATCTGAGTCATCTTATCTTTCCTACGGGGTTAAGAAACTAGGCTATCTCTTCTTTCTATCAGGATCACGTGTTACTAATCAGTGGACTTATAAGATTGTTGGATTTAAGTCTCAGTTCAGTTCCTACTACTTCCGTATGATAATTGTTGATCTCGGAACCTTGATATTGTGCTTCTAAGTGGTTATGCCACCATTTTTGTGAATGTCTCAAATCTTTTCCGAGCATTTACAGCCGTTATGCTGTCCGAGTCATCCCAGGTTTCTAAAGAGTCTGATGCATTTGCAAATCCTTTTGCTCCGGTTTCAATGTCTGTTAGGCCAGGTTAATCACACAAATT
>NW_021300020.1:0-1087 GCF_002162155.2 Triticum dicoccoides
TCCTAGTGTTTCCACCGAGCCATGGTAGCTTGCTACTGCTCCGGAACACTTAGGCTGGCCGGCATGTGTCCTTCTTCGTTCCTGTGTCTGTCCCTTCGGGGAAATGCCACGCGATGAATACCGGAGTCCTGTTAGCCCGCTACAGCCCGGTTCACCGGAGTCCTGCTAGCCCAGTGCTACAGCCTGGACTCACTCGCTGATGACCGACACGTTCGATGCTGGGTCATGGATGCCTGTCCCTGTAAGTCTGTGCCGCTTTGGGTTTACGACTAGCCATGTCAGCCCGGACTCCTTATCATATGGATGCTAGCGACACTATCATATACGTATGCCAAAAGGCGCAAACGGTCCCGGGCAAAAGTAAGGCGACACCCGTGGGATTACCGTGCGTGAGGCCGCAAAGTGATATGAGGTGTTACATGCTAGATCGATGTGGCATTGAGTCGGGGTCCTGACAGCCTGCTATGCTTAGAGTCGTGTCAGGTCTGGTTCATCTGGGTGATGGGCTGGAGTGAAATGATTATGTCGGTAATGAGAGTGGTGTGGTGAACACGATTTGGTAAAGGTATCGATGAAAGGCCATGTAGGAGTACATGGTGGGTTGTTTCATTGAAGCCGACCTTAAGCACTGAGATCTGTATGAGTGATTTAAGAATCAGCTACTACCATGCATTGGGCCCGAAACCAATGGACCCTCTCGGCTTCTTATTCACCCTAGTTCTCCATCCAGGAGTTGCAAGTAGTTTCTGGTGTTTGTAGCCTACTGGAGGCCGTGGACAGCGCTGACCGTAGGGGTGGGCTGTGATGCGGTAGGTACGTGGCCGGGTGTACCGAATACCCGTTAGGTATCTCGGGAACCCTGTTCACATCGTTCGGGGCCGTATGGGAAACCTCGGCCGGACTCCCTGCGGATGGAACCTGAATAGGCGATAAACCTGGACTGGAGGCTTAGGTGATTAGGTAGGTCGTGGCCGACACCCACGTTGGGCTTCCGCTTGAAGGTTGCCGAGTACATGTCGTGTAAACGACGGTAAGTGGTGAGAGCGTGTATGAAGAAGTACCCCCTGCAGGGTTAACATGATCTATT